>NC_069504.1:524707216-524882216 GCF_027579735.1 Bombina bombina
AGATAGAGAATGCAATGTAACCATGTAGTTAGCATTTTACACAAGGTTTGTTTTCTGAAAAATACGCATATGTAGCATGTCTTAGCTGAAATGGGAAGATATTATCTCATGCAATTTAACCCTGTCATTGTCTCTTTCCGCTAATGTCTAGTTTTATTTAAATGCAGATATGTAGCATGTCTTACCTTAAGTGTTCAGATAGAGAATGCAATGTAACCATGTAGTTAGCATTTTACACAAGGTTTGTTTTCTGAAAAATACGCATATGTAGCATGTCTTAGCTGAAATGGGAAGATATTATCTCATGCAATTTAACCCTGTCATTGTCTCTTTCCGCTAATGTCTAGTTTTATTTAAATGCAGATATGTAGCATGTCTTACCTTAAGTGTTCAGATAGAGAATGCAATGTAACCATGTAGTTAGCATTTTACACAAGGTTTGTTTTCTGAAAAATACGCATATGTAGCATGTCTTAGCTGAAATGGGAAGATACAGAATAATATAGAAAGTTATTTTTTGGATGTTTCTGACAACTTTTAATATGGATTATCGTTTTCCCAAAAAATATTAATAAAACAATATACTAGTTTAAGGATTCTGTTTGAATTATGTTCTGTTCAAAATTTATAGGTGATTCTGGGTACATGAGCCGGCCTTGGCTCATTACCCCCTTGCGTAGCCCGACTGATGTGTCTGAGGAGCGCTACAATAGGGCTCATAAGAGAACCAGGGCGGTGGTTGAAAGGATGTTCGGGCTCCTGAAGATGAGATTCAGGTGCCTGGACCGTTCTGGAGGAGCACTCCAGTACAACCCAAAGAAGGTGGCTAAGATCATTGTAGCCTGTAGCGTCCTGCATAATATTGCACAGCGGGCTGGGATGCTGCAGGCCGTCCCGGTGGGACAGAGACCTCCTCAGAGATGAGGAGGATGATCCTGTTCTAGAGGGGGAATTCCAGGACGAGGGACTTGATGTCAGAGCAGACGTCATCAACCGCCACTTTAGACGGTAAAGAATAGAAGTTACACTGGAGTATTTTCAATAGATGTGAACTCTATGGAAATGACAAGTAGAGAATTGTGCAAACATGTTAGGATTGATCAAATGTTAGAATAATTTTTAATTTTATTAATATAGGTGATGCTCTGGGCATTGGGTCCTATAGCGAGTCTTTGCCACCTGGTTTTTAAAGAGGACATCAGATGGTAAGTAGAAATGTATGGACTGTTGCTGGCATGAATTGTACACAAATACATCATATGGCATACATTTTCAAAAATATAATTTTGTTTACACATTACTTAAAATGTACATAATCAGAAAGGGATACTCTAGAATGACTATGGTTCAATGTCACACAGAGGTTGTTCTGCTCAATATGACTCATCTTCACACTTGATAGAAAATAACACAGGTTCATACACAGGCTTAGTAAGCTAGTGACAGAAATGTATTATGAAATGGGGGGATGGGAGAGGGGTACAGAACTGATTCACACACTTGTATGAATTCATTTGAAAATATTTCTTCCATTAGGGAGATGACTTAATCTAAAGACTGAAAGGGAACAATTTGAAGCCTGACAGTGAAGATTGCCCAGACTGACAGTGGGGGAAAAAGCCAAGATTGAAATTGAAGTATACCAATGGGATCATGTCTGGCATTATCTTTCAATTCTGCTGACCTTGAAAACCATACAAAGACATGTTCACATGGTAAGTGCAAACTATTTGATAGAATAAGGCTGTGGAGACATCCTATTGGAGACACTTAGATGATTTTCTATTTTGTAGATGGTATTTCCCAGTCCTCTATTTAATGAACTGATGAATAAGACACCTATTGAAGATCAACTGTTTACCCCTGAATAGACTTTCAAAGACCATGCATTGTCCAGGTTGGTGTACCAATGCATGCTAGTGAAGACTGTTGAATCTTAGTAGCTTACATACATTAGTCATATTTAGTTCTTAATTAGATATTTAGGGATCACAATCAGACACTTAGATGATTGTACTTTTTTAGATGGTATTTCCCAGTCCTCTATTTAATGAACTGATGAATAAGACACCTATTGAAGATCAACTGTTTACCCCTGAATAGACTTTCAAAGACCATGCATTGTCCAGGTTGGTGTACCAATGCATGCTAGTGAAGACTGTTGAATCTTAGTAGCTTACATACATTAGTCATATTTAGTTCTTAATTATATATTTAGGGATCACAATCAGACACTTAGATGATTGTACTTTTTTAGATGGTATTTCCCAGTCCTCTATTTAATGAACTGATGAATAAGACACCTATTGAAGATCAACTGTTTACCCCTGAATAGACTTTCAAAGACCATGCTATTGTCCAGGTTGGTGTACCAATGCATGCTAGTGAAGACTGTTGAATCTTAGTAGCTTACATACATTAGTCATATTTAGTTCTTAATTATATATTTAAGGATCACAATCAGACACTTAGATGATTGTACTTTTTTAGATGGTATTTCCCAGTCCTCTATTTAATGAACTGATGAATAAGACACCTATTGAAGATCAACTGTTTACCCCTGAATTGACTTTCAAAGACCATGCATTATCCAGGTTGGTGCATGCTAGTTAAGAATCACACGAAGAATGTTGATTATTGTTAGCTTACATACATTAGTCATACTTATTTCATCATTAGATATTTAGGGATCACAATCCGAAAAATGAATACATATTATAGTTGATATAGAGGTATTTGAATGGACATGAAATATTACATTTATGTTCAGCATACATATATTGATGAAATGTGATATACATTATTATGTATAATTTGAATTTTGGATATTTAAATAGAATTTTGAATCAACAATATAATGGTGTATGTATTTCATTAATTTTAAATCAATTTAAGAATTATCTTTAAAAAATGTTGATCAAAGTTAGAGCATAGACACCATATGATTTTAAATGTATTTTATGAATATTTGACAACGTGTGTATTAAACTTTGTTCCATTTTTATTATTTGTCATTTCAGATTGGCATCTGATGACTTCCAGGAATATTTAATTATTTTCTATTAAATTTATTTTTACATGTTAATACTAAACATTTTATTATTAAATACATTATTTTGAACAGATTCTACTAAATATCAATATAATCTGTAAATAAATAAAACTTGGACTCCCATGACTGGTAGTTGGCTATTTGACAAGCACATGCATAAGATAAAATAATGCATTAATATTATAAAATAAAATGCTTCCGAGAATATTAAATTAAAATATATTTTATAACATTAATTGGGGAGTCAGATTCTTCAATGCTTTTCTATTGAAAATGTAGATATTAAAATTATTTTGGATATGTAGTAAAATGTTTTTTTTTTTAACTTTTAATAAGGTGAAGTGGTTCAATTACATGAAAGTGACAGTGTTGTTGAATGTAAAAATAATTGTATAAGATCTTGTATCTTCCTTAGGTATCTCAAAACATTATTAGAAAAATTATTTAAATTATTACATTTATAAATGGTAGGTCATTTAACTTGATATTTTTCCAAAACTAGTTATTGGATGCCAGGTTAATCTATGTAATTTTCTAGTGGAGTCATTTAACTATACTTAGTAATATTATGTATTTATTACAATCTTACCTCTTGGGTTAGACATCAAATATCTATATAGAATGTAAATTCCCCTTTTGTTTATTTTGTCAATGTTAAATCAAAATACAAAATGTTTGGGTCCTTAAAGGGACATTCACAAAGTATATTGTGTATAGATTTTTACAAATATCATACAAGAATTTAAACATATTTAGAAAGTACTATAGAATTACATTCAGTCTTTAAATATACTTGTTAAAAAAAACAACAATGCACATATCTTAGTCAATTATATAAGGCATCTATATGCAAACAACAATCAGCATCAAAATAGCCTATGTAGAGATGTATTTAATCCAAGAATATATATAATTACAATATAATGATTGAATAACAAAACATATTAAGTTGGTCAAATATAAGAATATTATACAAAATGCATACATAACATATAGCTTAATGTCCCTCTAAGCTGAAGGCTCAAAAAGACCTCATTTAATAAATATATTTCAGTCAGTGTGTAAAACAATCTAGAAGTTAATCTAAATTTGCTTTACTCAGATGTTAGACTAATTTAGCAAAAGGAAGGTGCCTAGGTTTATGATATTTTAAGCATTATTGTGAAATGTTTATTAAAGGGGCATGAACTCAAAATATACTTAAAGGTAGACAGTTAAAAAAATACTGATTTATACATTCTGAATGAGTATACTATTTTAATCAACTTTAAAACTTGTCTCATATTATGAATGCTCATTGTGATGTTGCTATCATTACTTTAAAAATAAGGCAGTAAATAGCTAATTTATTTGCTTCAGTACTCTGGACAGAACTTGATTGTTTGGAATAATTGATACAACAATCGTCAAGGACAACCCAGGTTTTTATTAAACAATTGTCCGTAATATAAAAATATCATTATTGATTTGCAAGAAACATAACAAGATAACTGTTAACATTTGATAATCGGATTAAATAATAAAGTTCATTAACATTTCATGCTCAATCACCAATGCTAAATTTGTTTGGACAGTGTCCCTTTAAGATATTTAAGAGGGTATTTACTTATCTTCCTATCTTGACATACTTTGCTTGAAAAGCATATCGAGATCGGCTCAGTAGATGAAGATTGGTGGATGCACAGAGATGCCTTATGTGATTGTCTCAACCATGTGCATTTAAATTTTCTTCTGTTGAGGATATATAAATACTAAGAGAAAATGATTTACATTTTAAAGTCTAAACAATCTTCTATCTCTACAGATCATTTGATACAATTGTTTGTAATGTCTCTTTAAAACTAAAGACGCATTGCACAATAACATATATGAGCACTTCAGACAAATACAAGCTCGAGGTTTATTTGCTAATAACAAAGCTGTAGTTTAATATTTATAAACAGATTATCCAAGTTACTGACATTCTAACCTGAATTTTAACATTAAGAAATAATTGCGTGGGAAACGCATCTTGAAACACCAGATTAGCATCTTTAAACATTAGTCTAATGTCACGCAATAGCACACAATCAATGTGCATTATAAAGACATTTAATAGAGCAATGTCAATACTTCACAATAAATTTATTTAAAGAACAATAAAGACATACAATATTAAATGTGTATTTGTATTAAAGAAACAGACCGTTATTAAACCGAGAATGTCGACAACATTTAATAATGTGACAGTATTAGATTTTAAAGAGTATTTAATCATTAATATTTAACGGATCACGGATATTAAATCTGCGTCACACATATCCGCATGACAGGCCCATGAGTTACAAATAAGTCTACATGAAAAAATGAGAGTAACAGCACCACCAAGCGGTATGTGTAAGGAAGTTACTAAGATATGAAACATTAAGGAACGGCCAATCAGAGTTCATCACACAAACACAACTTGAGTCAGGATGGTCTCTCACAGACATTATAACAATATTTCAAACTTTTATCCAATCAGATGTACAGATAAATTGTCCCCATGGTGCATCTCATGTTTACTTCACCATATAAAAGTCCATTACACGTTGTCATCTTTGTCAGTTCTCTAATGCTGCTGGTGTATTTGTTTTTATATATTAAATATATATTATATATACGCAACTCGGCCAGGCATGTCAGTTCCCAGGTCACCAAGGAGGAGAGCGCTGACATGGTCCACGCGTCAATGGACTTTTATCCCCAGCTGTTTGGGAACAAGAGGAGCTCGACAGATGCGCCTGTTAAGAAGGCCCTCTGGGAGTCTTAACCAATGCGGTTAGATGCGTGTGTGACGTCCAGAGGACCCACGGATCAGATCATGAGGAGATTCGGAGATATGGGTTGCGTTTATCGAAAAAAGTCAACCTCATAAGGGACTGGGTACAAGCCCGTTAAAGAGGGGGCCAAAGAAAGGCCCGCGGAAACTGTACTACTCCCTTATGAGGTGACTTTATGCGAGCTCCTCAATCTCCGGGTCCCCAAAGATTTAGATCTCTCCATCCTCGGCCTCCTCTTCTTCCCTCCAAGCTGCGGGATCTGAAAGTCTGACGCGGGGGCCAGGGCAGATGCTTCTCCGTCGGTGGCCTGGGAGGAAATGGAGCATCTGAACCAGGTAATTATCCCAAATTCATATAATATATTAATATTTTTTATTTAATCAAAAAATGTGTATATAGTCAGATACTAAACCTATACAGATCTCACAACATACACTACATATGATGTTTAGATATCTTATTTTAGATTATTGACACATGAAATAGGAATGATGTTTCTTGCGCTCTACAGAATATGCGTCACAGAGCGGAAATGTAATTTCTCATCCTCGTTAACATGGGTTTGCGGAAAGTGGCATTGCTTTATACATGTTGGTCAAATGACGGATGCGTATATTCCGCTTGGAATCATTGCGCAATGATCGCGAAAATGGCATTTATCATCCACGTTAACATGGGTTTGCGGAAAGTGGCATTGCTTTATACATGTTGGTGAAATGACGGATGCGTAATTCCGCTTGGAATCATTGCGCAATGATCGCGACAAATGCATTTATCATCCACGTTAAACATGGGTTTGCGGAAAGTGGCATGCTTTATACATGTGGTGAAATGACGGATGCGTAATTCCGCTTGAATCAATTGCGCAATGATCGCGGAAAAATGGCATTTCTCATCCTCGTTAACATGTCTTTGCTGTAAGTGGCATTGCTTTATACATGTTGTTCAAAATTAAATGGGAATTCTTAGATTGTGAAGAATACAGTATTCTTATTTTCAATATTATAGCTAATAAAAAACGAAGAATACAAATAAATTATAACATATGGCCATCAATTGATGATTATGAAAATAAACAAGCAGATATTATTAAAGATACAGTAAACAACACAACTGATTTAAAATAAGGTCCAGGATATATTTATAATTAATTTAATTGAGGAAACAATTAACTCATGGACTACAAAGGATTAATATTTTTCAATTGATTTGTTATTAATGTAAAGTTTTTTTAAACATGGCATGTTTAGTATTAATGATATGCCAATCCTCATTTAATATATTACAGATATGGATGTGGCTGCTGGATCCTCAAGCCAGGGCTTGTCACAGTATGGTATGTCTCTTTTTAATTGACATTTGTCTTAGAAACATGGACTGAAACATTACATACTAAATACAATTGTTCAATATTTATATGTAATGTCTATTTAATAGATGAAAATTAAATAATTATTCGGATATCCTTAAATAACATATTAGATTTGAATTGCATGCTCAATACCATTCATTACATCAACATATGGAGTAGATAATTCATTAACAACAACATTGTGGAATCAATTTAATTTTAGATTAAAGGGATACTGAGCTACAATTATTAATATTGTCATTCAGATACAGTATGCAATATTAATAAACATAAAAATATAATACTATCATCATATGTGACATATTCTATTGCTAAATGTATTTTAAAATCAAGAAAGTACATTTATGTCCATCTAAATTTTGGTTGACCAACCTGGGTTTTTATTGATGATTGGGTGGATACCTTCAACAAACAATATTTATTGAATCCAATATTGCTTATCTGCCTTTAAGATTAAAATTGAGCAACCATTCTAATTATAATAGGAGTCAATGTTAAATCATTTTGAACAGTTTGAACATTAGAAATCAATTATTTAAATTAATCATGTACAGTGTCCCTTTAAGACAAAATAGATTCATTCATTCTTTACATTATTTTTATTAAAAACTATTGATTTATAATTCACATTCTCTGTTGGAGTTACTTTATAGATATCTGCATACTCTAACAGCACCATGATTACATATTTGTAATAATCAATTTTGTTTTTGTATTGTGATAAATATGTGTTGTGTCTAAACAAGATTACTGTACATTGCACAAATGGCTCGATGTGACACATGTGTTTGTTTAGATTTGTCAACAGATGCTCTTCCAATATGTGGTTTGTGTGTATTCTTTTAACTCTTAAGGACATATGACGGAATTATTCCGTCATAAAACAATTGAGCAAAGTGAAAGCTGTGTCCTTAAAGGGTTAAGAACATTGATCAATGGGTATATATTAGATATGCAATAGCAGCATCTGAGATGAATTTGATGTCTAATGTAGTCTGACATTAAACATATGTTCAATACAGATATTTTAACAGACTCCCCTTGATTCAATCAAGCATTTTTGGTGTAATGACCTGCTCTAATTCTTCACATTTTAAAGTTGATTAATGTTAAAATTCGAGACAGATGTGATTTAGTGATATCCCAAATGTGTTAATAATATATATCTATATCATTCATAGAGAGAGTTGGTGTGTGCGTGAGCCCCACAGGAATCCAGCAGTGAACATAGAGCCGCCTTTGCGGTCTCTGGTAAGTCCATTGACTCATTTATATGTAATTGAAGGTGTATTGCTAATCAATATTATGATCATGATTCTGATGAAGCATAACATTATAAAAATTCAAAAATATTTCTCTTCTGATTATATATTAATTTTCTTTTAATATTGAACGATTAATAATTTCACCTTTATTAGTCTACAACATTTGTTATTCATAAGTGTATAACATATGTTTGTTTCATTTGATTTTTTGACAACAGTCATCAAGTGATACACACATGAGAAATCTTAAATGTTCTATGTACTATGCTTTTATGAATTTAACATTAATACAAACAATACATTTTAAATCAGATTAATTGGACCAATAACAAATCTATTGTCATTTGTATGCTCCATCAAAATGATGTAAATCATAACTTTGTGTGTGTATATCTTTAATGCAACATTGATGTGCGTATTTGAGCAACAGTAACATATGTTATAATATTCTGATCTTAACGTGTACACAACATGTTATGTTTTACAGAGATTGATGTCCACATGTGGGACGGAGGAGGGAAGAGGCTGCCTTGGAGTCTGATGGTATGTGAAATTATCTATCATGTTTCCAACATGTTTCATTTTTGGAATCATTTTATTGAAGACATTCAAAGTCTACCAGCTTTTGCCCCTTTAAAAAAGGAATATATTATTGTCTGTTCAAACTACACTACTGCCCCCCTTTCTATATCAGGCAGCATGAAAATCTGCTTGTATATTTTTTTTTAAAAATTTATATTTCATGCCATCATTATGTCACATGCATATTCCAGGCCAAAACACAATAATAAGGTTAAAAATTGTACAGACAGTCATTGATATTCATCTGAGTGCCTATATACATACCATATCCTCATTTCAGAATTGTTTACAAATTCAAACACACTTCGAAGTATATTGAAAACACTAATCAATTTGAATGCGTTGAATTCATGTCAGGGATGTATGAGATGTTTATATATTTTCTTTACAATTTTCAGATGGATCCACCACTTCTGGTCATCATGGTTTTCCGCCCCTGCCAGTCACAGACCCCTTCCCCATGCACAACCCCCTGACCATGGCCAGACCCCTGCTCAGACCCAGAGCCCTTCCCATGACCAAACTCCTGACCATGCCCCAGACCACTGCCAGCCCTTCCCATAGTTCATATCCTGTCCCTCCCAAAAAAACGCCCATACACCCCCCCATCACCGCTCTTCCAGTATTCTGGCCCGTTACAGCTGCCCAGACCCAAACTCCCCACTCCCCAGCTGTTACGGCCTACCCCGAGCGGCAGCTCACCACTCCCCAAGCCATTAACATCCCTCCCCAAGCCACTCCCCATCCCTCCCCAAGCCAAATCCACATCCCTCCCCCCTGTCTCAAACCTTCATTGTCCTGGGTGTCGGATTGTCCTTCCAGGCACAGCTGTAAGTATCATTCTAAATACACGTTATAAGATACTTAAAGGTACAGTGAAGTTAAATTTGTTAAATTGTGATTCAAAATCAGCATGCAATGTTAATCAAATCTATAATTTAATACTCTTATGAATTATTCGTCATTCTCTTGATATATTTTTTGAAACAAAGTAATTCCTATAATTAGTTTAAAAATAAAATAAATCTGGCCATCATTTCTTTATTGTTGGATGAATGTATCCATCAACCAGCAGCACAAACAAAGTTGATAAACAATATTGGCTCATAAATGCAACATTCTTGCATTCAAATATAGCTTGAGAATTAAAACTATAATGAATATGTGTAATTTATAAAGATTTGTCATGTCATGCTCTATCTGAATCAGTCCATTAAATATTTAGGTTCAGTGTCCCTTTAATTGGATATCACTACATATACCAAACACCACTACTTGGATCCAACAATTTATGTACAAATGTTTGATACATTATCTCTTGTCTAACCCAGTGGGAATGTAATTTCTTCAGGTTGCTATGTTTACACAGCTTGTCCTCAATGCCAAAATGTTTAAGGATAGGTGTGCCTACCACAGTCTAAATTTAATTTTTAAATTGCTGATGTAAGTACAATGTAAATCCTTTAACAAGATTTGATACACTCAAGCTGTATAAGTGGATCATCTAAAACCAATTAAAGGGGACAACATGTTTGAGTAACATGTCCCTTTAATGATTTCTGTCTGTCTGAATAACCTAATTCATGTGTAAAGAATAAATGTAAACTAATTGATGTAAAGAATTATTTGTCTTTATGATGACAATGTATGTAGTAAAAATTTTTAGTCTGTTGTGTAATTATCCTTAATATTTAATTTTATTTTATTTTAGGCTGTGACTCAGCATGGCTCATGCTAGAAGGTATAGCAAGAGTAGAGCAGGCCGTGTTGAGGAACGCAGCTGTCCTGAGAGGGATGAACGACACCATGCAGGCCCAGCTCCGGGTTCAGGACTTGACTCTGCGTGCAATTATGCGATTAAGTTCAAGGCCTGAATCTGGAGCTGGACATGCACAGGACAATGAAGAGGATGACCAGTAAGTGGAGGATCTGGATATGCTCCATGGTGGCAGATAAGAATCCTCCGTCCACATGTTGAATTTGTATTTTTATTGTTGCCATTTGGCCTTTTTAAAAGTTTATTGTTGTGCCTGTTGCACTCTTTTACCTTGTCATATGTCTCCAATGGGGCTATGCTGGCCCTTGGCAACTCTCTTCATGGACTGTGATGCACTGTGTTACCTTGTCATATGTCTCCAATGGGGCTATGCTGGCCCTTGGCAACTCTCTTCATGGACTGTGATGCACTGTGTTACCTTGTCATATGTCTCCAATGGGGCTATGCTGGCCCTTGGCAACTCTCTTCATGGACTGTGATGCACTGTGTTACCTTGCCATGTGTCTCCAATGGGGCTATGCTGGCCCTTGGCAACTCTCTTCATGGACTGTGATGCACTGTGTTACCTTGTCATATGTCTCCAATGGGGCTATGCTGGCCCTTGGCAACTCTCTTCATGGACTGTGATGCACTGTGTTACCTTGTCATATGTCTCCAATGGGGCTATGCTGGCCCTTGGCAACTCTCTTCATGGACTGTGATGCACTGTGTTACCTTGTCATATGTCTCCAATGGGGCTATGCTGGCCCTTGGCAACTCTCTTCATGGACTGTGATGCACTGTGTTACCTTGCCATGTGTCTCCAATGGGGCTATGCTGGCCCTTGGCAACTCTCTTCATGGACTGTGATGCACTGTGTTACCTTGTCATATGTCTCCAATGGGGCTATGCTGGCCCTTGGCAACTCTCTTCATGGACTGTGATGCACTGTGTTACCTTGTCATATGTCTCCAATGGGGCTATGCTGGCCCTTGGCAACTCTCTTCATGGACTGTGATGCACTGTGTTACCTTGCCATGTGTCTCCAATGGGGCTATGCTGGCCCTTGGCAACTCTCTTCATGGACTGTGATGCACTGTGTTACCTTGTCATATGTCTCCAATGGGGCTATGCTGGCCCTTGGGCAACTCTCTTCATGGACTGTGATGCACTGTGTTTCCTTGTCATATGTCTCAATGGGGCTATTGCTGGACCTTGGCAAACTCTCTTCATGGGACTGTGATGCACTGTGTTACCTTGCCATGTGTCTCCAATGGGGCTATGCTGGCCTTTGGCAACTCTCTTCATGGACTGTGATGCACTGTGTTACCTTGTCATATGTCTCCAATGGGGCTATGCTGGCCCTTGGCAACTCTCTTCATGGACTGTGATGCACTGTGTTACCTTGTCAATGTCTCCAATGGGGTATGCTGGCCCTTGGCAACTCTCTTCATGACTGTTCTGTTTATGCACTGTGTTACCTTGCCATGTGTCTCCAATGGGCTATGCTGGCCCTTGGCAACTCTCTTCATGAACTGTGATGCACTGTGTTACCTTGTCATATGTCTCCAATGGGGCTATGCTGGGCCCTTGGCAACTCTCTTCATGGACTGTGATGCACTGTGTTACCTTGTCATATGTCTCCAATGGGGCTATGCTGGCCCTTGGCAACTCTCTTCATGGACTGTGATGCACTGTGTTACCTTGTCATATGGCTCATATATCCTTATTTTTACAAGATTATTTATAAACGTTGTGTATGTCTTTCTTACATACTAATAAATACATTTTATTTCACAAATCTTTGTCCTCATTCTTCCTGTTATTTTTTTGAAAGCTCTAGTTTATGTTGTTGATCCTTAAAGGGACCTACCAAATATATTTGTTATAATAAAATCATATATGTAAGACAATAGTAAATGACTTTAAGATTAACATCTCCAATGTAATCTTATTATTTGTCTTTATATTATTTTCTCTTAGCTTTTATCATTGCCTGATTATGATTAGCATAGTATTTCTTTATATATGTTATATATAGATTGGTATTTGTGTATATTTGTATACTTTTCTATGTTCAGATCCATGTGTGTATTTAGAAACTCTGCATGAATTGATGCACCTTTTACCAAATGATTCTGAGTATTGATACAATGATATAATCCCTGTAAAGTGTTCATTATTATTGAAATAGTATTGTCTATGTGTATGCTCTTTTTATAAAACAAAATAATGTCCCTTTAAGTGATGTTGATCACAATTGTTAATGAATGTATTTCCATTTGTAAAGGTTTTTTGTCCTTTTTACAAGAACCAAGGACATATAATTGTATTAATAAAACAATCTTATTGTAATGTTGACAGCACCTGTATTTACATTTTCAAATCTATATTATTGTAAAAGTGTAACCAAATAAATCTCTGTGTGTAATGCAAATAATTTAGATGATGATATTAGTTAACTAATATGTTAACAAAATACATCTCCTCCCATATATGGCTAATGGTAGGCTGACAATAATTAAACTTGAATAAATGACACGTTTAATCAATACATGTATAACTATTGTTATTCAACAACAATCCAAACATATCTTAAAACATCAATGGCATATGTATTTCTCATGTGTATCTTTTAAATGTATAGATATACACCATAGCTATAGTTCAAGGGACAGTCAAGTCCGAAAAGATGATTCATGATTTGTTGTCATTCCTAGATAGCAATCTACACAATACTAGTTCCTAAAATATAAATACGTTTCTTAGTGATATGCCAAGATGTCACTGAGTCCTGTATTGTCTGCGGTTTTTCAGCGATCTCGGATGCGCCATTGTTGCTTAAGACGTCACCTGCCAGGCTGTCCAATGATTCCTTGTATTGACTGACGTTCTTACGTGATCAGGAATATGCCTTTATTGGATTGTGTATTTGACGCGATCAAGGATGCGCCTTTTTTTTGGGGCGTTCTTACGTGATCACAATAATGTGCCTTTCATTGGATGGCGTTCTTACGTGATCAAAGGAAGCGCCATGTTAAGACGTCACATGTAAAGGTAAAAAACCTCTGATTGGATTACGTAAGTCCCGCAATATTTGTGCACGTTAAAAACGTTTGTGACTGCAGCCAATTTAAAAAGCTTGCGAATATGTATTATTTGCATTCATGTTACATTGTTGACCCGTAGCTGATAAAGACCACCACATTCTCTTTTTGCTGGATGTCTGGTTGTAATCAACGAACGAAAGCAAAATGTTTTCATGCATAGGATATTTATAGGCAAGTGCAAATCTCTATAGTCATGTTTAATATGTTGTCAACAATATGTTCCTTTTTCTGAAAAAATTAATGTTGTGTTTAATGTTGAATATATCTAATTAATAAATATGCGCTATTGTGTTTGAATAAAGTAATCAATATGCATTTATCTTTATCATATGCTAAATATATGATGCCGACTTATTCTAAATGTAATTTCGTTGTATATTTTATTAAGGTTCATTAGACACTCACATTATAAATCAAAAGCTTTGATTTTGTCTCTAGTTAGATAGTCCATTGTTTAACCAATACGTTTATTTTTTCTTCTGTTCTAAGAAAATGTAAGTAATTTTCTGACTCCTCGCAAAGCCTCTGAGTTTCATGTGAGTACCATCTCCAGCTTTCTCCAGTTTGTGTAAAAGGGTCTTTTCATATGTTAATGATGGGGTATTGTGTTGTTTTACGGTTTGTAATGGGGGTTCAATCTATATTTTCAATATAGCTAACCCTATTTTATTTTCAAGTGTTTGAGCTTTTTAATATTGATATCAGTATATGTTAATCTTGTTGTTTTGTAGTAGTGTCTATTACATACAGTTATGTTAAAAATCTAGGATACTGTCCCTTGAATGCAAATGTTGTTTTTTGTATCATGTATGAGATCCACATAGTTTAATCTTCAAATATATTATTGTTAGCATATTTTCACCCCCCCCCACTCCCTAAAAGGACTTTAAACCATATTCATTGTTAAAAAAAAATGTCTTTACAATAAAATATTAAACACAATATGTCTCTTAAAGAAAATAGACTTTATTTAACACGTCAATATAAATGTGAATTTCAATATTTATTTTTTAACAAAGTACATGAAGATATACCAACAAGCTTCAATATGTGTTAGCATATGTAATGTTGTCTAAAGGGACAGTTTAGAAAAAAAATAATGTTTTTCATTATTCTAAAAGTCAATTATGTATATCAAGGATATCAAATGTTCTCAACAATTGAACATTTGTCTGTGTTTATTTAAATTATGCTATCTAAACTATGAGGTTGGTGTGCTCATTTCTTCAATCTTGAAGTGTGCTTGTAATCATTATACAATTTGAGCACTAGAGGGCATTTGGATAGCATTTGTATATGTAAAACCTTGTGCTCATACAGCATATTATTGACCATGTATTGATCATTGATATCTAAATGTTGTTATGTATGAACAACAAATAAAGTGGTCATTTTTCATAGTCAGAGATACAAGGGTAAGCACATAAGTCACACATGTATTTCTCCATGTTTTGTTGTTTCAAACTTTATAATGCGTAATACAGTGTTTTCTTTGTAATCAATAATTTTCTGACTGTCCCTTTAAGCTGTGTTATTGGCATTCAAACAGTAATATGCCATCATGGATAATTGTTATGGTAATTTAGTTAGCGATTCGGGAAACAGTTTGGACATCACATCACAGAAACCAATCAATATCATGAACAAGGATAGGTATGTGATGATGTGGTTTTCACACACTTATAACCCACCACTCTGCAAACACTCTGCCTCCATGGGACCCGGTCCCATAGAAGTAGATTATATACAGAGTGTGGTCCACAAGTGTATGAAAACCACATCATACACATACCTATCCATTACAATTAAATTAAAAAAACCAGTGAAGATGAAAAAAAATACTTACTTCCTCTTCCTTCCCCTCTTCCCACGGGGCTTGAGGCTCTGGGAGAGGCAACTGCCGACTCGAAGAGTCCTCCTTGGAGCTGTTGTGGGAAGAGTGGAAGGAAGAGTACTGGACGACCAAGGTGAGGAGTAGATGGCTGAGGAGGAGAAGATGGATGAGGAGGAGAAGATGGCTGAGGAGGAGTAGATGGCTGAGGAGGAGTAGATGGCTGAGGAGGAGGAGTAGATGGCTGAGGAGGAGGAGTAGATGGCCGAGGAGGATGAGATGGGCAGGCAGGAGGAGATGGCCCAGCAGCAAGAGGCCCAGAGCAACAAGAGGCCAGCAACAGGAGGTAGACCAGCCATGCGCCTCCCGGAAAAAAGTGAACATTTCTTGGTGAAGCTGAATATTCTGGTTTGTCCTTCTTCTATTCGATTCAGTATGTTGATGATTTTCATTTTGTCCTTGAATAATTTGATTTTGGCCATCAAGTATTCTGTTGCGTCCCTTCTATATTTTCTATCCGGGAGGTACGCATCTGGAACTATGTAGTCCAGTAGAACCCGCACCTCCGCCTATTTCCTCTTGTTGTGCTTGTTGTACCCGTGCTCGAGGGGGTGCCCTTGCACTGCGGAGTAGTGCGGGTCTTTGAGGGACCTCGGGTTCCGCGGGTTCCCGCGGGATCCTCCGTTGCTTCCGGGGCCTCTTCATCATCTCCCGTGCGCTGTAGTAACGGGGGGCCTCTTCCCTCCGAAGTGGAAATTCCCTCACCACCCACTCTCATCCCGGGGAGATGCAGGAGGCTTTGCTGCCTCGTCCCCAGACTCTGTATATTAAAAAAAAAAAGAAAAAAAAGAAATGTATATATTAGCATATTTGCAATAAAGTTTTAAATGACTTAGCTTACGATACAATTACAAATGCAGAATCATTAATCCACTTTGAAATCTAACATACAATCAATACGATTTCAGCTTTTTCTAAACCGTGTTTGTGATATTGTGGTCAATGTGAATGTTTTTGCGTTGTTTTCAGTCTGTTTAAATGCCACATCTAACCTATAGCCTAGATACTGATGTACCGCAAAGTAATTGAATGCGTGTAAACAACGTTATAGCATTAATCTGATCCCTTAACACATGAAACCCCAATGTTTTATCTTTCATGATTTAGAAGCATACATTTTGTATAAACTTTCGAATGTACTTTTCTTAATCTAATTCGCTTAATTCATCTGGATATTCTTTGCTGAAATGCATATCTAAATATGCTTCTAAGATGCTGATTGTTAGTGAATATAGCTGCCTCCTGTGATTGTTTCACCGTGTGCATGGCTATTTCTTCATTAAAATATATCTCAAGAATGAATCAAATTAGGTAATTTAAGTACATTTGAATGTTTTTGTCAAATGTATTCGCTACCTCAATCATGAAAGTAAATGTTTGCGTATAGTGTCCATTGAAATACATTCGTATGTGAAATTATTGTTCAATGAGCTTACCGTCAGATGAGAGTGGCAGGTTCCCGGTATCGATTCCCTCCGATACGACTACTTCCACCTCGGAGATGCTGGGCCGCAACATTTCTCCCATCGGCAGTATCGATTTCAATGGCAGGGCCGCCACCGGTTCTGCGGCATGTCGGGCCCTCCAGGCTTAACTTTTTTTTCAGTTCCAGTTTACAGTCCCGAGGTAGCGATGTTTGATCGAATCCATATCTCGGTTCCGGCACACCAACTGCATTGACTGCATTCCTGATCTCGTTCCAGAGCCTCCTCTTCTCAGTCGGGGTGGTCTTTTGGTGCTGCAGAATCCTATGCCTGGCCATATAGGCCTCTACGAGGGCCTCCTTCTCCTCCATCGTAAACCTCGCCTCCCTAGTCGCCTTGGCCTTCCCCTGTGACGATGCCCTCTGTTCCCGGACTGTGAAGCCCTACTCTGACCGCCACTGGGCCCAGCCACTTGGTCATCTTGAACCAAGTGGCTGGGTCCACCCACCGCTTCCACCCCCCGCTTCCTGCCCCCCTTCCTGCCCTGTTCCCTCTCCCCCTCCCTTACTCCCCCTCTACCTGTCCCCTGCCTGGCCTCCATCTCTTCCCTAAACTAAACCCCAAATAATCAAACAAAAAGTGAGGTGTGATGAAATTAAAGGGGGGCAAAATAAAGAACTAAAAAGACAAAAAAGGTGCTTAAAGTGTGAGAGGGATGTAAAAAAACAAAGAGGGTAAGGAGTATTTAAATAAACGAAAAGAATAAGACTAAAAGGAGGATATGTAAACTAAATGTAACTAGGGGATGGGTATGGGATGGGTATGGGGTATGGGATAAGAGTAAATGGGATGAAAGGGAATGGGACTACAAGGAATTGGGTATGGAGTGTAGTATGAGGGGGTAGGGGGTATGGAGTGTATGTAGTGTTATTGATAAGTGTATGTATGTATTGAATGTGTTTGCGTGTAAATGTGTTAAGTGTACAGAAAAATCACTCGGTCGCTAACTCACACTACTTCTAATTCTCACTAACAAACACTCCCACTAACGCTCACTAACTACCACTAACTGATGCTCCCACTAACAACTCTCACTAATAACTCCCACTAACTCACTCACGCTCCCACTAACAGACTCTCTCCCACTCCCACTAACTCCCACTAACTCACTCACTCTCTCACGCTCTCTCTCAAAAATTCTCAAACTCTCTATTCTTAAACCTCCAATCTCCAAAGACCCAACAGCAACACAGTCAAAGAAGCCCTGCTTGTGTGGTGCTTATATACCCTGTGTAAATGTTTAATGATGTCCCAATTTCCGTTGTAAATAGTGTTCAGGTGTGCTCTATTAGCAATTAATATTATTGCAATGTGTATTAAGTGTGTGAATTTGCGCATGCTCATTTAGAGTTGGTATTTGTGGAATGTGTAGAATGCGATGATGTCATAGTGTTCGTTTTAGCTTTCATTGTCCAAAAGTATTCTTTTTAAATGTGAATTTGCGATGGTGTGTTCTTCGTGAAGTGTTGTATATGTATGTTTGTCATAATATATAGTGATATTGAATGCGATTTGTTTCGAGTGTATGTATATCTTTTTCTTAATCCCTTGTTGTTATTTTGCGAATTTTTCCGCATCTTAAAGTATATGCGTATTCCCCCGTATAAAATTGTATTAAAACATCCCCCGCTTGTGAATGTGTAATGCTTGTGTGCTTTGTTGATTGATTGTTGTTGTGACATTTGCGGCGTGTTATTGTTGTGCATGATGTGGTATGCGTCATATGACCGAGCTGTACGTATTATTGCCGAGATCGAGTGTTAGGTGATAAAAAAGCTATTTTTTGCATTTCCCATTGATCTCTATGGGAGACTGTCTAACGCGGGCAGTATTACGCGTGTGAACTGACACGCGTTAGGAGCATCGTTAGATGGTCTTATTTTAACTCTAAATACGGAGTCAAACAATGCGTGGTTAGACAAAACACCGCGTGGCGTTAACAACCCATCTACCGCCGAACTCCAAATCTAGGCCTTAGACTTTTTTATTTTTTATAATGTTAGGGTTTTTTTATTTTATGTAAACAGACTTTTTTTATTTTTTGTAATGTTAGTTTTATTTTTTTTTATGTAAACAGACTTTTTTATTTTTTATAATGTTAGGGTTTTTTAATTTTATGTAAAACAGACTTTTTCTATTTTTTGTTAATGTTAGTTTTTTTATTTTATGTAATCTTAGACTTTTAATTTTTTGTTAATGTTAGGATTTTATTTTATGTAATCTTTAGACTTTTTTATTTTTTGTAATATTTTTTTTTATGTAATCTTAGACTTTTTTGTAATGTTAGGTTTTTTTATTTTATGTAACATTAGGTTTTATTTATTTTACAGGTAAATTTTAGGTAGTTAGAATTTTTTTTAGTAAATTTAGGGGTATTTTAATTTGAGTTAAGTTAGGTTAGGGTTTATATATTAGTTTATTACTTTGCATTGTGGGGGATGGCAGTTTAGGGGTTAATAGTTTATTTAGGTACTTTGCGTTGTTGGGGATGGCAGATTTGGGGTTAATAGTTTATTTAGGTACTTTGCGATGTAGAGGATGGCGGTTTAGGGGTTAATATTTTATTTATGAGTGTAAGTGTACTTTGTAATGTATTTTTGTTGTGTTTTGTACAACTTTTTAGTTTCAGAAACCAGTTAACCACAGCTCTTAGATCACGGAAAGGATTGAAATGTAAAAGGCGATTTCTCTAGCATAATAGCGATTTCGCTCAGCTTCTAATAAATGTAGGAATAAAAATGTTAATTTAAAGATGCTTAAATTGGTATTACAACTAACAGGAAGTGCATGTTTGTGAATGTCTTATTTAAGTAACAGTTTCTTGATGGCTGACAACTAGAACTCCCAAAACGTTTTTGGTGGCCAGGGGCATTCCTCCATAAACACAAAAACTATTTTTTAGCAAAGGAACATCCATTTAAAAATAATTGTAAAATATTTGAAAGTAGCTTTTTATATGCAACTAAGAAATACTTTGCATACTTTGCATATGATTTTGCTTACCCCATTGCAAACTACCGCGCTGCACTACTTAACCCCCTAAACCGACATTACCCCATCGCAAACTACCACGCTACACTTTAAAAAAATAGTCACTACACTACTTAACCATTTAAACAGCATTAACCCATCAAAATAACCTGTACACTACTTAACCCCTTAACCACCATTACCCCATTTCAAACTACCTCGCTACACTACTTAATCATAAACCACCATTTACCTGAATCGCAATACCCAAGAACCCCTACACTACTTAACCACCTAAACCGCCATTACCCCATCGCAAACTACCCATTTCACTTTTAACTCTTTATAAGCTAACCCCCCCAAGACCCATAACCCTAAGACCCCTAGCCTAAGACCCCCCTAAATTAGAAGAAAAACACTATCATAAAAAAATTACCAAAATAACACACTGCCAGTAAAAAAAACAAGAAAAAACAACCCTATCCTAAATTAAATTAAACCCCACAAAATATAAAAACTATCTTAAAAAAAACTATTCTAGAAAAAACAATTAAAAAAAACATTTTAAAACCGCACCCCCAATTAAAAACAATCTAAAATCACCATCTTGAATCCGACTCCTTTGGGGGGCAGCGGCGGGGTCCAGATGGTCCATGGCGGTGCTCCTGGATCCTCTTAGAAATTCTTATTCTGATCACTGCAGCACACTGAAGATTGAATGCAAGGTCCCCTCTTATATAGTGGTGCCTTTGCCTTTCTATTGGCTGTTTTTTTAATTAAAATTCAAAACAGCCAATAGAAAAAAGCTTTCATTCTGTTGGCTAATTTGAATTTTAATTAAAAAAAATCACGCAAGGGCACCCCTATATAGTACTAGACTATGAGAGGAGTGCTATTTTTACGCCTGTCGCTCATGCGCCTTTATAGGGGTGCCCTTGGAAGGCTTTTTGCGTGCATCAGGTTGTGCTTGTATTACAAGTGAAAGTAAAAAGTTAGCTTGTGAGCGAAAAACCTGACGCGTGCAAAAGTTGAACTTCGATTATCGCAACCACATTAAAGTATTCCCCATAAATTTAAATTTAGCTCGCAAACTGCAAAAAACCTCAATCCAATACACGTGCCCAAACATGACATGAAACGCTAAACCCGACATGAAATATGAATATTTCACATTCCAATGTTCTTCACGTAGAAGAATATGTTCTATTTATTCTTAAATACATATATATATTTAATTATTTTTTAGTAAAATATACATATATACAGGCATTACCTAGTTTTATTGTGCTTTGCTTTATTGCGCTTCACAGATATTGCTCTTTTTACAAATTGAAGGTTTATGGCAACCCTGTGTCAAGCAAGTGTATTGGTGCCATTTTTTCAACATATATACACATATATACACATATAATCACATGAATACACATATATATATACAACTATATACTGTATACTGTATATATACAAACCAAAAAATGTTGTTTTAGTAATTTAATCCAAGTTGAACTCTAAATTATAAGGCCTCACTAACTCTAAAGCCCCTTCTGCATAGAGGACACTATGCCCATCAAACAGCCAGTTGTTGTTGTTTTTTAACTTTTTAGTCCATGCTATTACTGCAGTGCCAGTTGTTGCAGATTTCTCAACCTCTTTCTCATTGTGAGAAAGAACATGGCGAGAAATTACACAAAACTTTTTTTTTTAATATTATAATGTTATGAATGTATTTCTCCTCATCCAAAATTCTGCTGAGCAAGATAAACAGCAGCCAAGCTATAAATTGCCTCTACTATGAGGGACTTTTTATTACTGTATTATTGATGAGGCTTCTTAAATAATCTTGACAGTTCAGATCAGAGAATCAGTGAGACATGGAAGATCCTGAAGCAGGAAAGCTGCACTTTAGAATTGGTGCACATTTTGGAATTCTATATACAGTATATATATAGTCATGGCAAAAAATATTGGCACCCCTGCATTTCTGTCAGATAATGCACCACTTTGCCCAGAAAATTGTTGCAATTACAAATGTTTAGGCGGTCTCATGTGTATTTCTTTTGTTTGTATTGGTATGACACAAAAAAGTGGAGAAAAAAGTAGCCAAAACTGACACATTCCACGCAAAACTAAAAAAAAATGGATTGGACATAATTATTGGCACCCTCAATTTAATATTTGGTAGCACACCCCTTGGAAATAATAACTGAAATCAATTGCTTCCTGTAACCATCAATGAGTTTCTTACACCTCTCTACTGGAATTTTGGACTACTCTTCTTTCGCTAACTGCTCCAGGTCTCTCAGATTGGGAGGGTTCCTTTTCCCAACTGCTATTTTGAGATATATCTACAGGTGCTCTATGGGATTGAGATCTGGGCTCATTGTTGGCCAGTTTAGTACTCTCCAGCGCTTTGTCTTAAACCATTTCTGGGTGCTTTTTGAAATGTGCTTTGGGTCATTGTCCTGCTGTAAGACCCATGACCTCTGACGGAGACCCAACTTTCTGACACTGGGTTCTACATTGCACCACAGAATTCTTTGGTAGTCTTCTGATTTCATAATGCCATGCACACAGTAAAGACATCCAGTGCCTGAAGCAGCAAAGCAACCCCAAAACATCAGTGAACCTCCACCATGTTTGACTGTAGGGACTGTATTATTTTCTCTAAAAGCCTCATTTCGTTTTCTGAAAACAGTAGAATGATGGGCTTTACCAAAAAGCTGTATTTTGTTTTGTCTGTCTACAGCACATTCTCCCAAAAGGATTTTTACTTCCTCAGGTAAAGTTTGGCAAACTACAATATGGCTTTTTTATGTTTCTGCGTCAGCAGTGGGGTCCTCCTGGGTCTACTACAATAGCGTCCCTTTTCATTCAGATAGTGACGTATAGTGGGAGCTGACACATTTGTACCCTGTGCCTGAAGGTCAGCTTGAATTTGTCTGAACGTTGATTGATGGTTCTTTATCCACCAATCGAACAATGCTTTGTTGCAATCTTTGATACATTTTTCTCTTTCATCCACGTCCAGGGAGATTAGCTACAGTGCCATGGGCTGTAAACTTCTTGACAATTAGTATTTTCATAAGGTGGCGCAAATAAATGCTGTTCTAGCTTTAGTGGTGTAAATGGAGGTATTCTCCTAATGTGTACTACAGAGTGTACTACTTAGTGTATATGAAAAAAATATGGACTAATTCCTCAAAATTCTAATAAAATAAACAATTTATTATTATTATTCTATGATATATACCTGGACACAGTCAAATCACATTATTGACATCTTCATGAAAAAATAAAATAAAATAAACATTAAAAATGCTAAACACCGGTGTTGCGGCTACTATTAAGCCAATAAAAAGGAAATAATAATAGTACTCTTGATAATATAAAATCAATGGAATCTATACTTAATAACCCAATGGCACAAACAATTAGGCATATGAATAAATCATCTGATGTATAATTGCACTCGTCTAAACAAAAGTATGTGCAGTCCTCAGATAGGCTTAGAGTTGAGCTAAGCCACCAAGCAGCCAAGCTCCAGATGAGTTCAGTGTCGGTTGGGATACCAGTGAGAAGACCGGTGAAAGAAATACAGAGTCCGAGTTGAAGCAACTCACCAAGACACAAGCGGTGTGGATCAAGAGGCTCACAGCATCTAAAGGCAGTTCCGCTATCGGGGAACCGACCACCAACGAAGACATAATCATCAGTACAGCTGGTAAACGGAGGCTGAGAGACACAGTACTCCACCGGCTTTTTTGTACAACAGAGGAAAGATCGATAACAGTGCACTGTTCAACAGAAGGAGCCCATACATTCAACTGTAAACCGTATGTAACCAACTTAAAACACATTGTTTAAGTTTTACACAACTAAATATGCTAAGTAAACGATACAATATTGCACAATAGTGTGAACAGCAAGGCAAAGATTTGCCGAAAATAGTGTTACAATTGAAATAGCATTTTGCCACATGTATTTTTTCTGAGGAAAAGAGACTTAACCGTTGGGAAGCAATTAACCCTTGTTTGCCTTAGCCCAGACACACAAGAAAACAGACATCTCTGTGTCAATTCTCAACTCAATTCTCTGTCAATTCTCAACTCTAAGCCTATCTGAGGACTGCACATACTTTTGTTTAGACGAGTGAAATTATACATCAGATGATTTATTCATATGCCTAATTGTTTGTGCCATTGGGTTATTAAGTATAGATTCCATCGATTTTATATTATCAAGAGTACTATTATTATTTATTTTTATTGGCTTAATAGTAGCCGCAACACCGGTGTTTAGCATTTTTAATGTTTTATTTTATTTTATTTTTTCATGAAGATGTCAATAATGTGATTTGATTGTGTCCAGGTGTATATCTTAGAATAATAATAATAAATTGTTTATTTTATTAGAATTTTGAGGAATTAGTCCACATTTTTTTCATATACACTAAGTAGTACACTAAGCAGTACACATTAGGAGAATACCTCCATTTACAACACTAAAGCTAGAGCAGCATTTATTTGCGCCACCTTATGAAAATACTAGTTACGTTTAAACCTTTGGGAAAGTTTTAAAGGTGAGCTAAGTTCCGCCCAACCAGGTAGATAATCACCCTCTCCAACATAATTTAACTTCTTGACAATGTTGTGCACAGTGGTAACAGGAACACTAAGATCACTGGAGATGGACTTGTAACCTTGAGATTGTCCATGCGTTTCCACAATTTTTGTTCTCAAATCCTCAGACAATTCTTTGCTGCTCTTTCTCTTCTCCATGCTCAGTGTGGCACACATATATACAACACAACAGAAAGGATGAGTACATTTTTTACCATTTTAACTGGTTGCCGGTGTGATTTCTATATTGTCAGCACCTGTTAAAGGGACACTGAACCCAATTTTTTTCTTTCATGATTCAGATAGAGCATGCAAATTTAAGCAACTATCTAATTTACTCATATTATCAATTTTTCTTCATTCTCTTGCTTTCTTTATTTGAAAAAGAAGGCATCTAAGCTATTTATTTTGGTTCAGAACCATGGAAAGCACTTATTTATTGGTGTGTGAATTTATCCACCAATCAGCAAGAACAACACTACAGTTAGTGATGTCGCGAACCTAAAATTTTCGGTTTGCGAACGGCGGACTTGAATTTCCGGTATTGTTCGCGAACCCGCGAACCGCGCAAACCGCCATTGAATTCAATAGGCAGGCGAACTTTAAAACCTACAAGGACTCTTTCTGGCCACAATAGTGATGGAAAAGTTGTTTCAAGGGTACTAACACCTGGGCTGTCGCATGCTGGAGGGGGATCCCTGGCAAAACTCCCATGGAAAATTACATAGTTTATGCAGAGTCTGCTTTTAGGCCATAATGGGCCTAAATCAACTAACATTCCCAAAGTGGCTGTCTCAAAACATCCCGGACAGAAGATAGATTGATAAATAGGATAGATAGATATACATAGATTGATAGTTAGATAGAATCGATAGAAGAGAAATAGATAGATTTGTTAGATATATAATTACCCTGATAAAGTCTAATAATTAAACATGCGTTCTTGGACCCAACTAGGTTGTGTTAAGTAGTACTGTTCTTCGCACTTTCAGCCCTGTAACTCCCTCTATTGGTGGAGGTCTATATGGCGGTTATGATTACCCTGACAAAGTATAACAACAAGACACGCGGTCTGGGACCCATGGTAATTTTGTTGTGTTAAGTAAAACTTTTCTTATCACTTGAATCCCTCTTACCCTCCCTTTTGTTGGAGCTCTTTATGGCCTGCATGATTAGCCTGACAAAGTATAATAATAAAACATCTGGTCTTGGACCCATGGTAATTAGGTTGTGTTTAAGTAGTACTATTCTTATAACTGTAATCCCTGTTACTCCCCCTATCAAGGGAGGTCTATATGGCCTGCATGATTACCCTGACAAAGTATAACATCAAGACACACGGTGTTGGACCCATGATAACTAGCTTGTGTTAATTAGTACTTTTCTTAGCACTTTAATCCCTGTCCCCCCCCCCCCCTATCGGGGGTGTTCTATATGGCCTGCCTGATTACCCTGAAAAAATATAATAATAAGACATGCGGTCTGGTACCCATTTTAACTAGGTTTTGTTTTAAGTACTACCATTCTTAGCACTTTAATCTCTGTAACTCCCCCTATTTGGTGAGGTCTATATGGCCTGGATGATTACCCATACAAAATATAATAATAAGACATCTGCTCTTGGTCTGCGACCCATGGCAACTATGTTGTGTTTAATTAGTAATGTCCTTCGCATTTTAATAGCTGTTACTCATACTCACCCTATCGGTGGAGGTCTATATGGCCTGCATGATTACCCTTACAAAATATAATAACCAAACATATGCTCTGGGACCCATGGTAAGTAGGTTGTGTTAAGTAGTACTGTTCTTTGCAGTTTAATACCTGTTACAACACCAAATGGTGGCAGGTCTATCTGGCCTTCATGATTAGCTGCACCCAAACCCAAAAAAAAGCCGAGTGGTCTTAGACTAACACCCATGGCTAACTCGGTTGTTTCAATTAGTACTATTCTTAGCACTTTCATCCCTGTTACGGGTGGTCTACATGGCCATCATGATTAGCCGAACAAAATACTACAATCCAACCTTTGCTCAGTCTTCATAGGCCCTTCATTGGCTGTATTTTTATAGTACAGTTCTTATTATTTTTATAGCTGATACAACACCGAATGGTGGCAGCTCTATATGGCCTGCATGATTAGCCACACCCAATACAAAAATAAATCCAAGCGGTCTTGGATTAACACCCATGGCTAACTCTGTTGTTTCAAGTAGTACTATTCTTAGCACTTTCATCTCATCATCCCTGTTACTTCCAGGACTCTCGGTGGTGGTCTACATGGCCATCATGATTAGCCTTACCAAATACTACAATCCAACCTTGGCTCAGTCTTCATAAGGCCCTTCATTGGCTGTATTTTGGTAGTACTGTTCTTATTAGTTTAATACCTGATACAACACCAAATGGTGGCAGCTCTATATGGCCTACATGAATAGCCGCACCCAAAGCCAAAAAAAAGCCAAGCGGTCTTGCACTAACACCCATGGCTAACTCTGTTGTTTCAAGTTCTACTATTCTTAGCTCTTTCATCTCATCCCTGTTACTTCCAGGACTCTCAGTGGTGGTGGTGGTCTACATGGCCATCATGATTACCCTCACCAAAATATAACAACAATACGTGCGTGCAGGGAACCATGGTAAGGTTACTTCCTTTCGCAAAATCGAGTATAACAGTTGCAGGCAGAGGTTCTGACCCTGCATTATGGCTGCACCTCTCCCTAAAAGAGGCATGCGTTACAGAGTCTGTGGGCATGTATGCAAAGAGCTGGCCTGCCTAAAAAGAGGAGCAAGGCTGTACAGTTTGTTCTCCTTCAGCCGTTTTATACGCTGTCCCATGGCCACGACCCTCAACAACCACAACAGAATGAAACACCACATATGCCATCCTTTTGAACAACAGAGTACAGGAATGGCATTGATTTTAGTTACACGGCGATATTTATTATGAACCGTGAAATTGAAAACAAAAACATGATTGGACACCCAGTACAGTACAGGTGGTTCTCCTTCGGCCTTTTTAATAATAGTGTTCCGGACCCCCAACAAAAACAACAGCAGGAAAGAGGACATATGGCATCCTTTTGAACAATAGATGACAGGTAAGGCATAGATTTTTACAAAGCCATAGATAATTTTTTTGCAACTGTGAAATAAAAAAAAACATTGATTGGACACCCAGCACACTTCTTTATCCTTAGGCCTTTTTATAAGAGGCTCCCCGAGCCTCAACAGAAACAACAGCATGAAAGAGGACATATGGCATCCTTGTGAACAATTGATTACAGTTAAGGCATTGATTTTAGAATCCCAGAGATCATTTATATGACCCGGGAAATAGAAAAAAACATTGATTAGACACCCATTACACTTATTTATCCTTAGGCCTTTTTAAGAAGAGGGTCCCGGAGCCTCAACCGAAACAACAGTATGAAAGAGGACATATGTCATCCTTTTGAATAATAGATTACAGGAAAGGCATTGATTTTAGAAACCCAGAGATCATTAGTTGCAACCGGGAAATAGAAAAAAACATTGATTAGACACCCAGTACACTTATTTATCCTCAGGCCTTTTTAATAAGAGGGTCCCGGATCCTCAACCGAAACAACAGCATGAAAGAGGACATATGTCATCCTTTTGAATAATAGATTACAGGAAAGGCATTGATTTTAGAAACCCACAGATCATTAGTTGCAACTGGGAAATAGAAAAAAACATTGATTAGACACCCAGTACACTTATTTATCCTCAGGCCTTTTTAATAAGAGGGTCCCGGATCCTCAACCGAAACAACAGCATGAAAGAGGACATATGTCATCCTTTTGAATAATAGATTACAGGAAAGGCATTGATTTTAGAAATCTGGGGATAATTTGTTGCAACCGTGAAATCTAAAAAAACATAGATTAGACACCCAGTACACTAATTTATCCTTAGGCCTTTTTAGCAGAGGCTCCAGGACCCTCAACAAAACCAGCTGCAGGAAAGAGGACATATGGCATCCTTTTGAAAATTAGATTACAGGAAAGCCATTGATTTTAGAAACCCGGAGATAATTTGTTGCAACCGGGAATTTGAATCAAACAAATGATTCGATGGACACCCAGTACACTTCTTTCTCCTTCGGCCTTTTTATAAGAGGGTCCAGGACCCTCAAAAAAAACACCAGCAGGAAAGAGGATGTATGGCATCCTTTTGAACAATAGAGTACAGGTACAGCATTGATTTTACAAACCCAGAGATAATTTTGGTCAAATGTGAAATAGAAAAAAAAATTGAGTGGACACCCAGTACACCTCTTTCTCCTTAGGCTTTTTTATAAGAGGGTCCAGGACCCTCAAACAAAATACCAGCAGGAAAGAGAACATATGGCATCCTTTTGAACAATAGAGTACTGGTACGGCATTGATTTTAGAAACCCACAGATAATTGTTTGGAAAAGTGAAATAGCCCCAAAAACCATGCTTGGACTCCCACTCCAGGTCGTTCTCCTTCAGCCTTTTTATAAGAGGGTCCAGCACCCTCAACAGAAACAACTGCAGGAAACACCACCACATATGCCATCCTTTTGCACAAGCGAGTACAGGTATGGCATCCATTTTAGAAACCAAGAGATAATTGAGAGGAACCAGGAACATTTTTCTAAAAATTTGATGGGGCACCCATTACAGGTCGTTCTCCTTCAGCCTTTTTATACCATGGGCCACGACCCGCAACAGGCACAACAGCATGAAACACCACATATGCCACCCTTTTGCACAATAGAGTACAGGTATGGCATATATGGAACACGGAGATAATTTAGAGCAACCAAGAGACGGATAAAGATGCTTGGTCGGTCCTCCTTCAAATTTGTGGCATTTTGCGTTCAATGTAATGGACCACCAGATATGAGTGGTGTGCTAAGTTGTACAATTTGTAACAGTTTAATCACTAGTGTTATGTGCCTTATTTTTTTTATTTGAGTTTTGTACCCACAGAGCTGCAGCAGAGGCCAGAAAAATTAGGAATGTACAAATGACTGAAAAATTTGGGTATTGTTGTAACAACTGCTGTAGCAGCGGCCAGAAAAATTGATGTTTGTAAAACATTTATAAAGTGCCCTAAAAGCTTGTGGCTTGAACACTAGTTGTTGGCGTATAAGTCAAGCAAGTCCTCCGGCTTTATAAAAAAAAAAAAAGGCAAGCCTGTGTACCAGTTGTAGCACAAGCCAGCTCATCTCATCATCAGGCCTTTTTTATTCAAATGTATCGCCCAATGTCAGTCCCTTCGGGATCCAGCCCTCATTCATTTTTATAAAAGTGAGATAGTCAAGGCTTTTTTGACCTAGGCGACTTCTCTTCTCAGTGACAAAACCTCCTGCTGCACTGAAAGTCCTTTCGGACAGGACACTTGAAGCGGGGCAGGCCAGAAGTTCCATTGCAAATTGGAATAGCTCTGGCCACAAGTCCAGCCTGCACACCCTTTAGTCAAGGGGTCCATCGCTCCTGAGAGTGTCGAGATCCGCAGTTAAAGCTAGGTAGTCTGCTACCTGTCGGTTGAGTCTTTCTCTAAGGCTGGATCCTGAAAGGCTCTAATGGTGCATGGGAGTTAAAAAGGTACGCATGTCCTCCATCAACAAGACATCAGGAAAGCATCCTGTCCTTGCTGCCGTGGTCGTGGGAGGAGGAGGATTAATTTCATCTCTTCCCCTGTTACATTCCCGTGGTGCTGTGACATCACCCTTATACGCTGTGTAAAGCATAGTTTTTAATTTATTCTTAAAATGCTCCATCCTTTCCGACTTGCGGGAATTTGGTAACATTTGAGGCACTTTATGCTTATACCGGGGGTCGAGGAGCGTGGACACCCAGTACAGGTCGTTCTCCTTCAGCTTTTTTATACGAGGGTCCCTCAACAGGCACGACAGCATGAAAGAACCCATTTGAACAAGGTTGGATGCTGAGCTAATCATGTCCCGTTCCTCCTCCTCACTGATCTCACTGATGGTATCTTCTTCCCCCCAGCCACGTACAACACCACGGGTACCAGAGAGGTGACAACAACAAGCACCCTGGGATGCCTGTTGTGCTCTGTCTTCCTCCTCCTCCTCCTCCTCCTCAAAGCCACATTCCTCCTCTGACTCCTCTTCCTCACAATCCTCTTCCTGCATTGCCGCAGGTCCAGCAAGCGATGCTGATTCGGCTGTTTGTGGGGGTGATGGACACCACAACTCTTCCACTTCCTCTTCACGCTCATCTACTGCCTGATCCAGCACTCTTCGCAGGGCACGCTCCAGGAAGAAAACAAATGGTATGATGTCGCTGATGGTGCCTTCGGTGCAACTGACAAGGTTTGTCACCTCCTCAAAAGGACGCATGAGCCTACAGGCATTGCGCATGAGCATCCAGTAATTTGGAAAAAATATCCCCAGCTCCCCAGAGGCTGGCCTAGCACCCCGGTCATACAAATACTCATTAACAGCTTTTTCTTGTTGGAGCAGGCAGTCAAACATTAGGAGTGTTGAATTCTACCGTGTTGGGCTGTCGCAAATCAAGCGTCTCACTGGCAGGTTGTTTCGATGCTGGATATCGGACAAGTACGCCATGGCTGTGTAGGAACGCCTGAAATGGCCACACACCTTCCTGGCCTGCTTCAGGACGTCCTGTAAGCCTGGGTACTTATGGACAAATCGTTGTACAATTAGATTACACACATGTGCCATGCACGGCACATGTGTCAACTTGCCCAATTTCAATGCCGCCACCAAATTACTTCCATTGTCAGAAACAACCTTGCCAATCTCCAGTTGGTGCGGAGTCAGCCACTGATCCACCTGTGTGTTCAGGGCGGTCAGGAGTGCTGGTGCGGTATGACTCTCCGCTTTCAGGCAAGTCAACCCCAAGACGGCGTGACACTGCCGTACCCGGGATGTAGCATAGTACCTGGGGAGCTGGGGGGGTGCCATAGATGTGGAGCAAGATGCAGAAGTTGAAGAGGACTCAGCCGAGGAAGAGGTTATGGAAGAGGATGGAGTAGGAGGAGTAGAGGAGGTAGCAGCAGGCCTGCCTGCAAGTCGTGGCGGTGTCACCAACTCTTCTGCAGAGCCACGCATTCCATGCTTGTCAGAAGTCAGCAGGTTTACTCAATGCGCAGTTTAGGTGATATACCTGCCCTGACCATGCTTTGCAGACCAGCTATCCGGGGTCATATGGACCCTTGCCCCAACGCTGTGTGCCAGACATGCCATAACTTCCTTTCTCACAACAGAGTACAGGTTTGGGATTGCCTTTTGTGAAAATAAATGTCTGCGGTGTCCCAATAGATAAAACATTTTTGAAAGCATCAGACTCCACCAGCTTGTATGGTAAAAGCTGGCGGGCTAAGAGTTCAGACAAGCCAGCTGTCAGACGCCGGGCAAGGGGGTGACTTTGAGAAATTGGCTTCTTACGCTCAAACATGTCCTTGACAGACACCTGACTGTGGGCAGATGACCAGGAACTGCTACGTAAGAGAGACTGAGTGGAGGATGGTTGAGAGGGGGCAAGGAGGACAGCACTGGTTGACGTGGCTGAAGATGCTGGAGCAGGAGGAGGAGGGCAGCTTTCACTTTGTGTGCTGCTTCTACTCATGTGTTCTTCCCATCGGCCTTTGTGATGGGAGACCATGTGCCTTCGCAAAGCAGTTGTACCTAGGTGGCTGTTGGACTTCCCACGACTCAGTTTCTTTTGGCACAGGTTGCAAATGGCATCGCTGTTGTCAGAGGCAGACACACAAAAAAAATGTTATACTGCTGAGCTCTGCGATGACGGCATTCTGGTGGTGGCAACAGCATGCGTTGATGGCCGTCGGCGTGCTGTCTGGCTGACCCCTGGTGACGATGCATGCTGTATGACTGTGCCACTAGCTCCTTGAGACAACCTCCCCATGCTTCCAAATCGTCTCCTCCTCCTCTCTGTCTCCCCATCTGAACTTTCCCCCTCTTCTTCTTCTCTTCTAGCAGGCACCCACGTGACATACACCGACACATCATCATCAACCGCTTCACTTGTATCTGACACATCAAGAAAGGAAGCAGCAGCGGGTACAACATCATCATCATCACACCGTACCTCCATGTCGGTAATGCTGCCTGACTGAGACTGATCACTATTATCTACATCCTCTGTCAATGATGGTTGCGCATCACTCATTTCTTCCAACTGATGTGTCAATAATTCCTGTGACAGATCAAGCGAAGCGGCTGTGGTGCTAGTGTTGGTGGTGGCAACAGGCGGGGGAGTGGCACTGGTCACTTGAGACCTGCCCAAAGCACAGCTGGACTTAGATGGTGCGTCAAGGTTAGGAGGACTAGCAGCGGAAGCTGAAGAAGATTGGGTGTCCTGTGTTAGCCATTCAACTAGGTCCTCCTCAGAGGTTTTGCGTCCCCCCTGGCCCCCGGCGTCTGAACAATGTGCATATTTGTAGGGTCTAAAGGAATCACAGCACCATGACCACGGAACCTGCGGTTGGCCTGCCTCTACCTGTCATTTATTTTTAAATGGACACTAACAATACTATTACACCAATTGAGTGGTGGCACTGTGAAAGTGGGCACAGTATACGCTGTGAGACTGACAACAACAAAAAAGACAGATGTTTTAAAAATCACAAATTGTTAATTTTTTAAAATATTACAAGTACTGTGACAACAAATATGATTGTTTGGCACTAGTTGGCAAATGGGCCTGTCTGGCACACACGCTGGGAGAAAGGAAACTGCAATTCAATGGCACTAGGAGACTGAAGAATCACAGTCAAAACAGTTATGATTAACAAAAATTCCAATCCTGTTACAATAAATATGATTGGTGGCACTAATTGGCTAGTTGGGACTGGCACACAGGCAGGCAGGCAGGAGGAAAATGCAATTCAAGGGCACTAGTAGACTGCAGATTGACAGTCAAAACAGTGATGATTGACAAATTTTGCAATACTGTTAAAAGAAATATGATTGCTGGCACTAATTGGATAGTTGGGACTGGCACACAGCAGGCTGCAAGGCAGGAGGAAAGTGCAATTCAATGGCACGAGCAAACTGAGGATTAAGATCAACAATCAAATTTTTTTTAATTTTAATTAGTAACTATACTGTGACAACAATTATGATTGGTGTAAATAGTTGGCAAGACGGCCTGGCACAAAAGGCTGGCAGGCAGGAGGTAAATGCAATTCAAGGACACTAGGAGACTGAATACTGACAGTCAAAACAGTGATGATTGACAATTTTTGCAATACTGTTAAAAGAAATATGATTGCTGGCAATAATTGGCTAGGTGGGCCTGGCACAGCAGGCTGCAAGGCAGGAGGAAAGTGCAATTCACTGGCACCAGCAAACTGAGGATTTACAACAACTATTACCAAAATTTTTAATTTTTAATTACTAAGAATACTGTGACAACAAATATGATTGGTGTAAATATTTTTCAAGTAGGCCTGGCACACAGGCTTGGAAGGCAGTAGAAAAGTACAATTCTAGGGCACGAGCAAACTGAGGATTAAGATCAACAATCAAGAATTTTTAAATTTTAATTAGTAACTATACTGTGACAACAATTATGATTGGTGTAAATAGTTGGCAAGACGGCGTGGCACAAAAGGCTGGCAGGCAGGAGGTAGATGCAATTCAAGGACACTAGGAGACTGATTACTGACAGTCAAAACAGTGAGGATTGACAATTTTTGCAATACTGTTAAAAGAAATATGATTGCTGGCAATAATTGGCTAGGTGGGCCTGGCACACAGCAGGCTGCAAGGCAGGAGGAAAGTGCAATTCACTGGCACCAGCAAACTGAGGATTCACAACAACTATTACCAAAAATTTTAATTTTTAATTATTAAGAATACTGTGACAACAAATATGATTGGTGTAAATATTTTTCAAGTAGGCCTGGCACACAGGCTTGGAAGGCAGTAGAAAAGTGCAATTCTAGGGCACGAGCAAACTGAGGATTAAGATCATCAACAATCAAGATTTTTTTAATTTTAATTAGTAACTATACTGTGACAACAATTATGATTGGTGTAATAGTTGGCAAGACGGCCTGGCACAAAAGGCTGGCAGGCAGGAGGTAGATGCAATTCAAGGACACTAGGAGACTGATTACTGACAGTCAAAACAGTGAGGATTGACAATTTTTGCAATACTGTTAAAAGAAATATGATTGCTGGCAATAATTGGCTAGATGGGCCTGGCACACAGCAGGCTGCAAGGCAGGAGGAAAGTGCAATTCACTGGCACCAGCAAACTGAGGATTCACAACAACTATTACCAAAAATTTTAATTTTTAATTACTAAGAATACTGTGACAACAAATATGATTGGTGTAAATATTTTTCAAGTAGGCCTGGCACACAGGCTTGGAAGGCAGTAGAAAAGTGCAATTCTAGGGCACGAGCAAACTGAGGATTAAGATCAACAATCAAGAATTTTTTAATTTTAATTAGTAACTATACTGTGACAACAATTATGATTGGTGTAAATAGTTGGCAAGACGGCCTGGCACAAAAGGCTGGCAGGCAGGAGGTAGATGCAATTCAAGGACACTAGGAGACTGATTACTGACAGTCAAAACAGTGAGGATTGACAATTTTTGCAATACTGTTAAAAGAAATATGATTGCTGGCAATAATTGGCTAGGTGGGCCTGGCACACAGCAGGCGGCAAGGCAGGAGGAAAGTGCAATTCACTGGCACCAGCAAACTGAGGATTCACAACAACTATTACCAAAAAATTTAATTTTTAATTATTAAGAATACTGTGACAACACATATGATTGGTGTAAATATTTTTCAAGTAGGCCTGGCACACAGGCTTGGAAGGCAGTAGAAAAGTGAAATTCTAGGGCACGAGCAAACTGAGGATTAAGATCATCAACAATCAAGAATTTTTTAATTTTAATTAGTAACTATACTGTGACAACAATTATGATTGGTGTAAATAGTTGGCAAGACGGCCTGGCACAAAAGGCTGGCAGGCAGGAGGTAGATGCAATTCAAGGACACTAGGAGACTGATTACTGACAGTCAAAACAGTGAGGATTGACAATTTTTGCAATACTGTTAAAAGAAATATGATTGCTGGCAATAATTAGCTAGGTGGGCCTGGCACACAGCAGGCTGCAAGGCAGGAGGAAAGTGCAATTCACTGGCACCAGCAAACTGAGGATTCACAACAACTATTACCAAAATTTTTAATTTTTAATTATTAAGAATACTGTGACAACAAATATGATTGGTGTAAATATTTTTCAAGTAGGCCTGGCACACAGGCTTGGAAGGCAGTAGAAAAGTGCAATTCTAGGGCACGAACAAACTGACGATTAAGATCAACAATCAAGAATTTTTACATTTTAATTAGTAACTATACTGTGACAACAATTATGATTGGTGTAAATAGTTGGCAAGACGGCCTGGCACAAAAGGCTGGCAGGCAGGAGGTAGATGCAATTCAAGGACACTAGGAGACTGATTACTGACAGTCAAAACAGTGAGGATTGACAATTTTTGCAATACTGTTAAAATAAATATGATTGCTGGCAATAATTGGCTAGGTGGGCCTGGCACACAGCAGGCTGCAAGGCAGGAGGAAAGTGCAATTCACTGGCACCAGCAAACTGAGGATTCACAACAACTATTACCAAAATTTTTAATTTTTAATTACTAAGAATACTGTGAAAACAAATATGATTGGTGTAAATATTTTTCAAGTAGGCCTGGCACACAGGCTTGGAAGGCAGTAGAAAAGTGCAATTCTAGGGCACGAGCAAACTGAGGATTAAGATCAACAATCAAGAATTTTTTAATTTTAATTAGTAACTATACTGTGACAACAATTATGATTGGTGTAAATAGTTGGCAAGACGGCCTGGCACAAAAGGCTGGCAGGCAGGAGGTAGATGCAATTCAAGGACACTAGGAGACTGATTACTGACAGTCAAAACAGTGAGGATTGACAATTTTTGCAATACTGTTAAAAGAAATATGATTGCTGGCAATAATTGGCTAGGTGGGCCTGGCACACAGCAGGCTGCAAGGCAGGAGGAAAGTGCAATTCACTGGCACCAGCAAACTGAGGATTCACAACAACTATTACCAAAATTTTTAATTTTTAATTACTAAGAATACTGTGACAACAAATATGATTGGTGTAAATATTTTTCAAGTAGGCCTGGCACACAGGCTTGGAAGGCAGTAGAAAAGTGCAATTCTAACACGAGCAAAATGAGGATTAAGATCAACAATCAAGATTTTTTTAATTTTAATTAGTAACTATACTGTGACAACAATTATGATTGGTGTAAATAGTTGGCAAGACGGCCTGGCACAAAAGGCTGGCAGGCAGGAGGTAGATGCAATTCAAGGACACTAGGAGACTGATTACTGACAGTCAAAACAGTGAGGATTGACAATTTTTGCAATACTGTTAAAATAAATATGATTGCTGGCAATAATTGGCTAGGTGGGCCTGGCACACAGCAGGCTGCAAGGCAGGAGGAAAGTGCAATTCACTGGCACCAGCAAACTGAGGATTCACAACAACTATTACCAAAAATTTTAATTTTTAATTATTAAGAATACTGTGACAACACATATGATTGGTGTAAATATTTTTCAAGTAGGCCTGGCACACAGGCTTGGAAGGCAGTAGAAAAGTGCAATTCTAGGGCACGAGCAAACTGAGGATTAAGATCAACAATCAAGAATTTTTTAATTTTAATTAGTAACTATACTGTGACAACAATTATGATTGGTGTAAATAGTTGGCAAGACGGCCTGGCACAAAAGGCTGGCAGGCAGGAGGTAGATGCAATTCAAGGACACTAGGAGACTGATTACTGACAGTCAAAACAGTGAGGATTGACAATTTTTGCAATACTGTTAAAAGAAATATGATTGCTGGCAATAATTGGCTAGGTGGGCCTGGCACACAGCAGGCTGCAAGGCAGGAGGAAAGTGCAATTCACTGGCACCAGCAAACTGAGGATTCACAACAACTATTACCAAAATTTTTAATTTTTAATTACTAAGAATACTGTGAAAACAAATATGATTGGTGTAAATATTTTTCAAGTAGGCCTGGCACACAGGCTTGGAAGGCAGTAGAAAAGTGCAATTCTAAGGCACGAGCAAACTGAGGATTAAGATCAACAATCAAGAATTTTTTAATTTTAATTAGTAACTATACTGTGACAACAATTATGATTGGTGTAAATAGTTGGCAAGACGGCGTGGCACAAAAGGCTGGCAGGCAGGAGGTAGATGCAATTCAAGGACACTAGGAGACTGATTACTGACAGTCAAAACAGTGAGGATTGACAATTTTTGCAATACTGTTAAAAGAAATATGATTGCTGGCAATAATTGGCTAGGTGGGCCTGGCACACAGCAGGCTGCAAGGCAGGAGGAAAGTGCAATTCACTGGCACCAGCAAACTGAGGATTCACAACAACTATTACCAAAAATTTTAATTTTTAATTATTAAGAATACTGTGACAACACATATGATTGGTGTAAATATTTTTCAAGTAGGCCTGGCACACAGGCTTGGAAGGCAGTAGAAAAGTGCAATTCTAGGGCACGAGCAAGCTGAGGATTAAGATCATCAACAATCAAGAATTTTTAAATTTGAATTAGTAACTATACTGTGACAACAATTATGATTGGTGTAAATAGTTGGCAAGACGGCCTGGCACAAAAGGCTGGCAGGCAGGAGGTAGATGCAATTCAAGGACACTAGGAGACTGATTACTGACAGTCAAAACAGTGAGGATTGACAATTTTTGCAATACTGTTAAAAGAAATATGATTGCTGGCAATAATTGGCTAGGTGGGCCTGGCACACAGCAGGCTGCAAGGCAGGAGGAAAGTGCAATTCACTGGCACCAGCAAACTGAGGATTCACAACAACTATTACCAAAAATTTTAATTTTTAATTATTAAGAATACTGTGACAACAAATATGATTGGTGTAAATATTTTTCAAGTAGGCCTGGCACACAGGCTTGGAAGGCAGTAGAAAAGTGCAATTCTAGGGCACGAGCAAACTGACGATTAAGATCAACAATCAAGAATTTTTAAATTTTAATTAGTAACTATACTGTGACAACAATTATGATTGGTGTAAATAGTTGGCAAGACGGCCTGGCACAAAAGGCTGGCAGGCTGGAGGTAGATGCAATTCAAGGACACTAGGAGACTGATTACTGACAGTCAAAACAGTGAGGATTGACAATTTTTGCAATACTGTTAAAAGAAATATGATTGCTGGCAATAATTGGCTAGGTGGGCCTGGCACACAGCAGGCTGCAAGGCAGGAGGAAAGTGCAATTCACTGGCACCAGCAAACTGAGGATTCACAACAACTATTACCAAAATTTTTAATTTTTAATTACTAAGAATACTGTGAAAACAAATATGATTGGTGTAAATATTTTTCAAGTAGGCCTGGCACACAGGCTTGGAAGGCAGTAGAAAAGTGCAATTCTAGGGCACGAGCAAACTGAGGATTAAGATCAACAATCAAGAATTTTTTAATTTTAATTAGTAACTATACTGTGACAACAATTATGATTGGTGTAAATAGTTGGCAAGACGGCCTGGCACAAAAGGCTGGCAGGCAGGAGGTAGATGATATTCAAGGACACTAGGAGACTGATTACTGACAGTCAAAACAGTGAGGATTGACAATTTTTGCAATACTGTTAAAAGAAATATGATTGCTGGCAATAATTGGCTAGGTGGGCCTGGCACACAGCAGGCTGCAAGGCAGGAGGAAAGTGCAATTCACTGGCACCAGCAAACTGAGGATTCACAACAACTATTACCAAAAATTTTAATTTTTAATTATTAAGAATACTGTGACAACACATATGATTGGTGTAAATATTTTTCAAGTAGGCCTGGCACACAGGCTTGGAAGGCAGTAGAAAAGTGCAATTCTAGGGCACGAGCAAACTGAGGATTAAGATCATCAACAATCAAGAATTGTTTAATTTTAATTAGTAACTATACTGTGACAACAATTATGATTGGTGTAAATAGTTGGCAAGACGGCCTGGCACAAAAGGCTGGCAGGCAGGAGGTAGATGCAATTCAAGGACACTAGGAGACTGATTACTGACAGTCAAAACAGTGAGGATTGACCATTTTTGCAATACTGTTAAAAGAAATATGATTGCTGGCAATAATTGGCTAGGTGGGCCTGGCACACAGCAGGCTGCAAGGCAGGAGGAAAGTGCAATTCACTGGCACCAGCAAACTGAGGATTCACAACAACTATTACCAACAATTTTAATTTTTAATTATTAAGAATACTGTGACAACAAATATGATTGGTGTAAATATTTTTCAAGTAGGCCTGGCACACAGGCTTGGAAGGCAGTAGAAAAGTGCAATTCTAGGGCACGAGCAAACTGACGATTAAGATCAACAATCAAGAATTTTTAAATTTTAATTAGTAACTATACTGTGACAACAATTATGATTGGTGTAAATAGTTGGCAAGACGGCCTGGCACAAGAGGCTGGCAGGCTGGAGGTAGATGCAATTCAAGGACACTAGGAGACTGATTACTGACAGTCAAAACAGTGAGGATTGACAATTTTTGCAATACTGTTAAAAGAAATATGATTGCTGGCAATAATTGGCTAGGTGGGCCTGGCACACAGCAGGCTGCAAGGCAGGAGGAAAGTGCAATTCACTGGCACCAGCAAACTGAGGATTCACAACAACTATTACCAAAATTTTTAATTACTAAGAATACTGTGAAAACAAATATGATTGGTGTAAATATTTTTCAAGTAGGCCTGGCACACAGGCTTGGAAGGCAGTAGAAAAGTGCAATTCTAGGGCACGAGCAAACTGAGGATTAAGATCATCAACAATCAAGAATTTTTTAATTTTAATTAGTAACTATACTGTGACAACAATTATGATTGGTGTAAATAGTTGGCAAGACGGCCTGGCACAAAAGGCTGGCAGGCAGGAGGTAGATGCAATTCAAGGACACTAGGAGACTGATTACTGACAGTCAAAACAGTGAGGATTGACAATTTTTGCAATACTGTTAAAAGAAATATGATTGCTGGCAATAATTGGCTAGGTGGGCCTGGCACACAGCAGGCTGCAAGGCAGGAGGAAAGTGCAATTCACTGGCACCAGCAAACTGAGGATTCACAACAACTATTACCAAAATTTCTAATTTTTAATTACTAAGAATACTGTGACAACAAATATGATTGGTGTAAATATTTTTCAAGTAGGCCTGGCACACAGGCTTGGAAGGCAGTAGAAAAATGCAATTCTAGGGCACGAGCAAACTGACGATTAAGATCATCAACAATCAAGAATTTTTTAATTTTAATTAGTAACTATACTGTGACAACAATTATGATTGGTGTAAATAGTTGGCAAGACGGCCTGGCACAAAGGCTGGCAGGCAGGAGGTAGATGCAATTCAAGGACACTAGGAGACTGATTACTGACAGTCAAAACAGTGAGGATTGACAATTTTTGCAATACTGTTAAAAGAAATATGATTGCTGGCAATAATTGGCTAGGTGGGCCTGGCACACAGCAGGCTGCAAGGCAGGAGGAAAGTGCAATTCACATTGGCACCAGCAAACTGAGGCTTCACAACAACTATTAACAGCAGAGATGAGTGGAGTCCTTCTGGACTGTAAATACACTAGCCTAGCTATGTTTTTCCTATTAATGTCAGGAGCAAAAACACAACACGTCCTCTCATTAAGAAAGCAAGGTCGTTATGAGTCTAAAATGGCGGATTCCGAGTAGCTGGGGGGGGTCTGTGAGGGAGTGTCTGATGTTGATTGGCTCTAATGTGTCAGGCGGCTGTGACATAAAGGGTCAAAGTTTCCTCAATGATGACACATAGGGGCGGATCGCCATGTGTTCGCCCACAAACGTGAACGCGAACAAGCTATGTTCGATGTGAACCGTTCGCGGGCGAACAGTTCGGGACATCACTAACCACAGTGTGTTCACCAAAAATGGGCCGGCATCTAAACTTACATTCTTGCATTTCAAAAAAAGATACCAAGAGAATGAAGAGAATTTGATAATAGGAGTAAATTAGAAAGTTGCTTAAAATTGCATGCTCTATCTGAATCACGAAAGAAAAAAAATTGGGTTCAGTGTCCCTTTAATTGATACAGGTGAGTTTAATTACAAATTACAGGAGCATCACAAACTTGGAATGCAATTATTTCTTACAATTTTGAAAAGGTGTCAATAATTTTGTCCAGTCCATTTTTGGAGTTTTATGTGGAATGTGACAGATTTGGCTTTTTTTTCTCCACTTTTTTGTGTCAAACCAATTACCAACAAAAGAAATAAACATGAGAATGCCTAAACATTTGTAATTGCAACAATTTTCTGGGCAAAGTGGTGCATTATCTGACAGAAATGCAGAGGTGTCAATATTTTTGGCCATGACAGTATATAAATATTTATATATACACACACACTTATATTGTAACAAAATAAATTCTTGCTAGTATATCATAATTTAGAAAATTTAAATTTTTTAACTTGACCCCTATCTTTATAGAGGTAGTAAGTTCATTAGGATACACATACATATGGTTCTAAAGGACAGAAAACACCTAGGCCTAGATTTGGAGTTTGGCGTTAGCCGTGAAAACCAGCATTAGAGGCTCCTAACGCTGGTTTTAGGCTAACTCTGGTATTTGGAGTCACTCAAAAAAGGGTCTAACGTTCACTTTTCAGCCCCGACTTTTCCATACCGCAGATCCCCTTACGTAAATTGCGTATCCTATCTTTTCAATGGGATTTTTCTAACTCCGGTATTTAGAGTCGTGGCTGAAGTGAGCTTTAGAACTCTAACGACAAAACTCCAGCCGCAGGAAAAAAGTCAGTAGTTAAGAGCTTTCTGGGCTAACGCCGGTTCATAAAGCTCTTAACTACTGTACTCTAAAGTACACTAACACCCATAAACTACCTATGTACCCCTAAACCGAGGTCCCCCCACATCGCCGCCACTCGATTAAATTTTTTTAACCCCTAATCTGCCGACCGCCAACTACGTTATCCTTATGTACCCCTAATCTGCTGCCCCTAACACCGCCGATCCCTATATTATATTTATTAACCCCTAATCTGCCCCCCACAACGTAGCCTCCACCTGCCTACACTTATTAACCCCTAATCTGCCGAGCGGACCTGAGCGCTACTATAATAAAGTTATTAACCCCTAATCCGCCTCACTAACCCTATAATAAATAGTATTAACCCCTAATCTGCCCTCCCTAACATCGCCGACACCTAACTTCAATTATTAACCCCTAATCTGCCGACCGGAGCTCACCGCTATTCTAATAAATGTATTAACCCCTAAAGCTAAGTCTAACCCTAACACTAACACCCCCCCTAACTTAAATATAATTTACATCTAACGAAATTAATTAACTCTTATTAAATAAATTATTCCTATTTAAAGCTAAATACTTCCCTGTAAAATAAATCCTAATATAGCTACAATATAAATTATAATTACATTGTAGCTATTTTAGGATTAATATTTATTTTACAGGCAACTTTGTAATTATTTTAACCAGGTACAATAGCTATTAAATAGTTAAGAACTATTTAATAGTTACCTAGTTAAAATAATTACAAAATTACCTGTCAAATAAATCCTAACCTAAGTTACAATTAAACCTAACACTATACTATCATTAAATTAATTAAATAAAATACCTACAATTACCTACAATTAAACCTAACACTACACTATCAATACATTAATTAAATACAATACCTACAAATAACTACAATGAAATAAACTAACTAAAGTACAAAAAATAAAAAAGAACTAAGTTACAAAAAATAAAAAAATATCTACAAACATAAGAAAAATATTACAACAATTTTAAACTAATTACACCTACTCTAAGCCCCCTAATAAAACAACAAAGCCCCCCAAAATAAAAAATGCCCTACCCTATTCTAAATTACTAAAGTTAAAAGCTCTTTTACCTTACCAGCCCTGAACAGGGCCCTTTGCGGGGCATGCCCCAAGAAGTTCAGCTCTTTTGCCTGTAAAAAAAAACATACAATACCCCCCCCCCAACATTACAACCCACCACCCACATACCCCTAATCTAACCCAAACCCCCCTTAAATAAACCTAACACTAAGCCCCTGAAGATCTTCCTACCTTGTCTTCACCATACCAGGTTCACCGATCGGTCCTGAAGAGCTCCTCCGATGTCCTGATCCAAGCCCAAGCGGGGGGCTGAAGATGTCCATGATCCGGTAGAAGTCTTCATCCAAGCGGGGCAGAAGAGGTCTTCCATCCGATTGAAGTCTTCATCCAAGCGGGGCAGAAGAGGTCTTCCATCCGATTGAAGTCTTCATCCAGGCGGCATCTTCTATCGACATCCATCTGGAACGGAGCGGCAGCATCCTGAAGACCTCCGACGCGGAACATCCATCCTGGCCGACGACTGAACGACGAATGACGGTTCCTTTAAATGACGTCATCCAAGATGGCTTCCCTTGAATTCTGATTGGCTGATAGGATTCTATCAGCCAATCAGAATTAAGGTAGGAATATTCTGATTGGCTGATGGAATCAGCCAATCAGATTTAGCTCGCATTCTATTGGCTGATCGGAACAGCCAATAGAATGCAAGCTCAATCTGATTGGCTGATTGGATCAGCCAATCGGATTGAACTTGATTCTGATTGGCTGATTCCATCAGCCAATCAGAATATTCCTACCTTAATTCCGATTGGCTGATAGAATCCTATCAGCCAATCGGAATTCGAGGGAAGCCATCTTGGATGACGTCATTTAAAGGAACCGTCATTCGTCGTTCAGTCGTCGGCCAGGATGGATGTTCCGCGTCGGAGGTCTTCAGGATGCTGCCGCTCCGTTCCAGATGGATGTCGATAGAAGATGCCGCCTGGATGAAGACTTCAATCGGATGGAAGACCTCTTCTGCCCCGCTTGGATGAAGACTTCAATCGGATGGAAGACCTCTTCTGCCCCGCTTGGATGAAGACTTCTACCGGATTATGGACATCTTCAGCCCCCCGCTTGGGCTTGGATCAGGACATCGGAGGAGCTCTTCAGGACCGATCGGTGAACCTGGTATGGTGAAGACAAGGTAGGAAGATCTTCAGGGGCTTAGTGTTAGGTTTATTTAAGGGGGGTTTGGGTTAGATTAGGGGTATGTGGGTGGTGGGTTGTAATGTTGGGGGGGGTATTGTATGTTTTTTTTTACAGGCAAAAGAGCTGAACTTCTTGGGGCATGCCCCGCAAAGGGCCCTGTTCAGGGCTGGTAAGGTAAAAGAGCTTTTAACTTTAGTAATTTAGAATAGGGTAGGGCATTTTTTATTTTGGGGGGCTTTGTTGTTTTATTAGGGGGCTTAGAGTAGGTGTAATTAGTTTAAAATTGTTGTAATATTTTTCTTATGTTTGTAGATATTTTTTTATTTTTTGTAACTTAGTTCTTTTTTATTTTTTGTACTTTAGTTAGTTTATTTCATTGTAGTTATTTGTAGGTATTGTATTTAATTAATGTATTGATAGTGTAGTGTTAGGTTTAATTGTAGGTAATTGTAGGTATTTTATTTAATTAATTTAATGATAGTATAGTGTTAGGTTTAATTGTAACTTAGGTTAGGATTTATTTGACAGGTAATTTTGTAATTATTTTAACTAGGTAACTATTACATAGTTCTTAACTATTTAATAGCTATTGTACCTGGTTAAAATAATTACAAAGTTGCCTGTAAAATAAATATTAATCCTAAAATAGCTACAATGTAATTATAATTTATATTGTAGCTATATTAGGATTTATTTTACAGGTAAGTATTTAGCTTTAAATAGGAATAATTTATTTAATAAGAGTTAATTAATTTCGTTAGATGTAAATTATATTTAACTTAGGGGGGTGTTAGTGTTAGGGTTAGACTTAGCTTTAGGGGTTAATACATTTATTAGAATAGCGGTGAGCTCCGGTCGGCAAATTAGGGGTTAATAATTGAAGTTAGGTGTCGGCGATGTTAGGGAGGGCAGATTAGGGGTTAATACTATTTATTATAGGGTTAGTGAGGCGGATTAGGGGTTAATAACTTTATTATAGTAGCGCTCAGGTCCGCTCGGCAGATTAGGGGTTAATAAGTGTAGGCAGGTGGAGGTGACGTTGTGGGGGGCAGATTAGGGGTTAATAAATATAATATAGGGGTCGGCGATGTTAGGGCAGCAGATTAGGGGTACATAGGGATAATGTAAGTAGCGACGGTGTCCGGAGCGGTAGATTAGGGGTTAATAATAATATGCAGGGGTCAGCGATAGCGGGGGCGGTAGAATAGGGGTTAATAAGTGTAAGGTTAGGGGTGTTTAGACTCGGGGTACATGTTAGAGTGTTAGGTGCAGACGTAGGAAGTGTTTACGCATAGCAAACAATGGGGATGCGTTAGGAGCTGAACGCGGCTTTTTTGCAGGTGTTAGGTTTTTTTTCAGCTCAAACAGCCCCATTGTTTCCTATGGGGGAATCGTGCACGAGCACGTTTTTGAGGCTGGCCGCTTGCGTAAGCAACTCTGGTATCGAGAGTTGAAGCTGCGTTAAATATGCTCTACGCTCCTTTTTTGGAGCCTAACGCAGCCTTTATGTGGACTCTCAATACCAGAGTTATTTTTATGGTGCGGCCAGAAAAAAGCCGGCGTTAGCTACGCGGGTCCTTACCGACAAAACTCTAAATCTAGGCCCTTGAGAATTTAATATAAAAGATATAGTTATGCATTGTAAAAACACTTTTGCAATATACTTTATTTATTCCCCCACCTTTTCATGTAATTTAGCTTTGACAATTGTGCCTTTTCTAATGCACAGAACTGAAAAAACACCCTGCAGACTTCCTGAGGCTAGCCCTACTACACATTTGTCTCTAATATGCTTTAACAGATAAGAATTGCAAAACAATATAATTATACCTACATAATGACTGTGGCTAGCCTTGTTGTCTGCAGACTCAAATCCAGATTAGCACAAGGCAACTGGTGGATAGAGTTTGGTTATTGAGAAACAATTGCAGCAAACAATATGCTAGGCATTATGGATATGTTATTCTATAGCAAGACAACAAAAGTGTCTTGTAATTACATGGTGTATACTGTTCCTTTAAATTTCCTTGTTATTATAACTCTGCCAGTATTACCTCTGTTATGGTGATGATGTGTGGCCTATTTCATTAACATTATGTTGATATTTAAGAGACAGCTTGGAATGAGGTGGCTTCTTCCAGATCAGTGGCTATTATTAGATTTAAAGTAGTGGAAAGAGATGATCAGGCCTGAGATTTAATATCTTGTTATGCACACCATAACCAATGTGACTTCCCAGCAACCTGTTGCAGGCAGTTTAAACCTTGCTTGCTGTTGTACATTTCCTAGAAAGTGAAAGATGATACTGTTATGTCATAAATCTGAATGAATGGAATAATCTCACACTGGACCACTGGGTGGCGCTGCTGCCTAGTAAACAGTTGCTTCGGATGGTTAGATATAGTAATCAGGAGAGGTTTATCTCAGGCGAGTTTGTATAAATATAGATACAGTATACAATATCTTCTTTACCATGAAAACAATTATGTCAATTTTATTGAATAACCTAATGTAAAATTATGTGAAAGTGATGCAAACTAGTAAGTACATAAACAGCCTCACTCACTGAGGAACAAACAATAACAAGTATGTAAATGTGTTTATGTTTTATATTTTATATCACTATTCCCAGAGAGTTACAGTAGGTAACATTTTAAGCTTATCTTCATTCCATCCAGCATAAAGTATGACTTATCTTTTTTATTACATTATACTTTTTTCCAATATACAAGTTTGCATATTTGTATTTATTTATTTATTTTGTAACATGCTCTGTGATCAAGGACAGGCAGAGTCAGCAGTTGGGAGGAGAAATAACACACAAGATGAGGAAGTAGCAAACCCAGGAACACTATCCAATTCATGTGTGTTTTAATAGTTGTGGCTGTGGAGAAAACGGCAACAACCCCATGATGCAACAACAAAATATTGATGCAAATGATGACAAAATGATGCACACAATGAAACGGTAACAGAAAATGATGCACCGTAACTACTGCAACGTGCATGAATGAAAAGGGGCATGTTGCATAGCAACAGCATGACAGACAGTTTTCACATACACCTTTCCTCAATAGTACATTGAAGAGAAATAAATAAAGGGTTGGTCTACAACTTTTGCAGGGCTATTTTTTATTTCCATTCCAGCCCTATTAGCAAGTTCTTAGGGACCTTTTGATAGCTTCCTGTCTGATTACTACCTCCAGATGGATCCATCCACTTGTTTTTCGCTACCACCGCACACTGACCCGCTTCACTGGTTATTCTACACTCTGACACAAGCAACAAGACAACTGATCACCCCAAACATCAGGTTAGAAGGACAGTATACACCTATTTTCATATAACTGCGAGTAATAGACACTACTGTAAAGAAGAATATGCACAGATACTGATCTAAAAAACAGTATAAAACCTTTTAAAACTTACTTAGAAGCTCCAAGTTTAGCACTATTGATAAGGTTAGGCTGGGACACCCACTGAAAGGGGTTGACGCAGATACTCCCTACCCCCCTTCCCTGCATATGAAAAGACATAACAGGAGCCAGCAGGAGTCTGTAAACGTGTGTATACATCTGACACTGTGGGGCTCAGTTAGGAGTCTGAAAATTAGCACAATGTTTCTAAAAAATAAGCAAAACTATACATTATTACAAAAACACTCCCACATGGGTTATTTAAATTGGTCATCTACAAAACATTTATGCAACACAAAATCTATCACAGAGAAGAGCCACTGCAGTACATCAGTTAAAAAAGGTTGAGGGCAGACTCATGTTTACAATGCAAATTTCAACACTATACTGTAGATATTTCTGACAAAATATGTTATTGTTTAGAACATTTTACTAACATTTACTGTTCCTTTAAATAGTATCAGCAATTTTAACCATGTACTGTATCCTCTCTGATGCGTGTTTCTATTCGCCATCACCAGCTCCAGGCCTGAAGTATCTTTTTTACAGGTAAATCCTAAAATAGCTACAATGTAATTATTATTTATATTGTAGCTATATTAGGGTTTATTTTACAGGTAAGTATTTAGTTTTAAATAGGAATAATTTATTAAAGTATAGTGTAGTGTTAGGTGTAATTATAACTTAGGTTAGGATTTATTTTACAGGTAAATTTCAGTTTATTTTAGCTAGGTAAGCTATTAAATAGTTAATAACTATTTAATAGCTATTGTACCTAGTTAAAATAAATTGAAAGTTGCCTGTAAAATAAAAATAAATCCTAAAATAGCTAGAATATAATTATTATTTATATTGTAGCTATATTAGGGTTTATTTTAAAGGTAAGTATTTAGTTTTAAATAGGATTAATTTAGTTAATAATAAAAATATTATTTAGATTTATTTAATTAATTTTTAAGCTAGGGGGGCGTTAGGGTTAGGGTTAGACTTAGGTTTAGGGGTTAATAATTTTATTACAGTGGCGGCGGCGTAGTGGGGGGCAGGATAGGGGTTAATACATTTATTATAGGTGGCGACGGTGTAGGGGGGGCAGATTAGGGGGTTAATACATTTATTGTAGGTGGCGACGGTGTAGGGGGGGCAGATTAGGGGTTAATAAATTTATTATAGGTAGCGACGGTGTAGGGGGGGCAGATTAGGGGTTAATAAATTTATTATAGGTGGCGACGGTGTAGGGGGGGCAGGATAGGGGTTAATACATTTATTATAGTTGCGGTGGGCTCCGGGAGCGGCGGTTTAGGGGTTAACATGTTTATTATAGCTTGCGGTGGGCTCCGGGAGCGGCGGTTTAGGGGGTAATAACTTTATTTAGTTGCGGCGTTGTAGGGGGGACAGATTAGTGGTGTTTAGACTCGGGGTACATGTTAGGGTGTTAGGTGCAGACAGCTCCCATAGAAATCAATGGGATGTCTGTCAGCAGCGAACTTGTACTTTTGCTATGGTCAGACTCCCATTGATTCCTATGGGATCTGCCGCCTCCAGGGGCGGCGGATTGAAAACCAGGTACGCTGGGCCGTAAAAGTGCCGAGCGTACCTGCTAGTCATTTGATAACTAGCAAAAGTAGTGAGAATGTGCCGCACTTGTGTGCGGAACATCTGGAGTGACGTAAGAATCGATCTGTGTCGGACTGAGTCCGGCGGATCGAAGCTTACGTCACAAAATTCTACTTTTGCCGGTCTCGAGCCTTTGATAACTAAGGCGAATCAGCCTCGCCACAAATACGCTGCAGAATTCCAGCGTATTTGAGGTTGACGGCTTGATAACTACCCCCCATTGGTTCCATAGACCGCAATGTAAAGGAACTTTTTAGTGCTGTTTTTTTTCTAACACCTCACACCCACCATCCTTAAAGCTCCAAAACTGTCTAGTGCAGTTATTTATTTATTTTTAAAAAAACTACATTTTTTTTAATAAAAATCTATAATGCCCCCTATTCTGAGAGCATTTGGGGCACTTTTAGAAAGTTAACCAGATATCTAATCTCTGGTTAATTTTCAGAGCACTAATTGCTAATGGCTGGTTAATTATTGCATGCCCGCAAACAGGCAAATTTGTCCATTTGCGGGAGCACGATAATTTAGCCCATTATGTTTTGAACTTTAGATTTTTAGCTTTTATGAAAAGTATATCTAGGTAGACCGGCACAGCAATGTGCTACTGGGAGATAGCTGGTGATTGCTGGCTAAACTTATGTCTCATGTCATTGACTCACTAGATCTGTTCAGCTATCTCCCACATTGCTGCTCTACAGACTTTAACTGTATATTTAACCCCTAAGAGGAGTTTAACCAAAGAGAGATTCATTTCTGTCTTTCCAATCATGTTTAATGGCTGTTTTAAGGCTCCAATACACATTTTTGGTAATTTGAGTGATCACAATCCAAACAAAAACATACGGCTAGATTACGAGTTTTGCAGTAAGCTGAAAAAGCAGCGTTAACATTGACATCCCCAATCAAAATCCATCCAACCTCGAGTTATTGACCAGAAAATAGTCAGATAGAGGTTGAGAGCCAAAGGCAGTAGATAAATTTACATCACCCACAGACCGAATGCTAACACATCAGACCAGAAAAACAAGATGGTGCAGCCCATCCCAACAACAGTGACGCCCTTTTCATGATGATGATAAAACATTAGCACTAAATAACAAATTATACTAAGACTTTATTGTCCTTGTGAAGTATCTTGTCTCACTGTTAATCTAGTTATGGCAAAGTTACTGAAGTTGCCTTAATTATTTTTTTTATTTTTATTTTTTACTTTTTTCTATTTTGACTATGTTGGTGTGGAGTGTTTTATGGAGGAAGATTTTTTTCATTTTTTAATAGTTTGTTCTGTAATGATTTGAAATGGGGTTTTTTCTGTTTTACTGTTTATATATAAAAAACATAGTCAAAATAATTCTTACATATCCATATGATTTTATTGAATTATATATGTGTGTGTATATATATATATATATATATATATATATATACATATATATATATATATATATATATATACACACATACACATATATACAGTCGTATGCAAAAGTTTAGACACCACTGACAATTTCCATGATTTTAATTTATAAATAATTGGGTGTTTGGATCAGCAATTTCATTTTGATCTATCAAATAACTGAAGGACACAGTAATATTTCAGTAGTGGAATGAGGTTTATTGGATTAACAGAAAATGTGCAATATGCATCAAAACAAAATTAGACAGGTGCATAAATTTGGGCAACCCAACAGAAATATTGCATCAATATTTAGTAGAGCCTCCTTTAGCAGAAATAACAGCCTCTAGAAGCTTCCTATAGCCTGTAATGAGTGTCTGGATTCTAGATGAAGGCATTTTGGACCATTCCTCCTTGCAAAACATCTCCAGTTCAGTTAGATTTGATGGTTGCCGAGCATAGACAGCTCGCTTCAAATCAACCCACAGATTTTCAATGATAATGATTCAGGTCTGGGAACCTTGATGGCCATTCCAGAACATTGTACTTGTTCCTCTGCATAAATGCCAGAGTAGATTTTGTGCAGTGTTTTGGGTAGTTGTCTTGTTGAAATACCCAGCCCCGGTGTAACTTCAACTTTGCGACTGATTCCTCATCATTATTCTCAAGTATCTGCTGATATTGAGTGGAATCCATGCGACTCTCAACTTTAACAAGATTCACAGTACCGGCACTGGCCACACAGCCCCACAGCATGATGGAACATCCACCAAATTTTACTGTGGGTAGCAAGTGTTTGTCTTGGAATGCTTTGTTCTTTTGCCGCCATGCATAACGCCCCTTGTTATGGCTAAATAACTCAATCTTTGTTTCATCAGTCCACAGCACTTTCTTCCAAAATGAAGCTGGCCTGTCCAAATGTGCGTTTGCATACCTCAAACGACTATGTTTGTGGCGTGTGTGCAGAAAAGGCTTCTTCCACATCACTCTTCCATACAGCTTCTCCTTGTGCAAAGTGTGCTGAATTGTTGAACGATGCACAGTGACACCATCTGCAGCAAGATGATGTTGTAGCTCTTTGGAGGTGGTCTGTGGACTGTTTTTGATCATTCTCACCATCCTTTGCCTTTGCCACTACGATATTTTACTTGGCCTGCTACTTCTGGCCTTAACAAGAACTGTGTCTGTGGTCTTCCATTTGCTCACTATGTTCCTCACAGTGAACACTGACAGCTTAAATCTCTGTGATAGCTTTTTGTAGACTTCCCCTAAACCATAATGTTGAACAATCTTTGTTTTCAGGTCATTTGAGAGTTGTTTTGAGGCCTCGTCCACGTCGAGGCCCCCATGTTGCCACTCTTCAGAGTAGAGTCAAAGGGGACAACAACTTGCAATTGGCCACTTTAAATACCTTTTCTCATGATTGGTTGCACCTGTTTATGAAGTTCAAGGCTTAATGGGCTCACCAAACCAATTGTGTGCTCCAATTAATCAGTGCTATGTAGTTACAGGTATTCAAATCAACAAAATGACAAGGTTGCCCAAATGTATGCACCTGTCTAATTTTGTTTTGATGCATATTGCACAATAGACCTCATTTCACTACTGAAATATTACTGGGTCCTTCAGTTATTTGATAGATCAAAATGAAATTGCTGATCCAAACACCCAATTATTTATAAATGAAAATCATGGAAATTTTCAGTGGTGCCTAAACTTTTACATACATTTGTATATATTTTAAACATGTTCTTACATTTTCTAATACTAAGCAAATACGTAGTAGCTCCCGCAATCATTTTGTAATACCAGTTGTTAAGGGCATTGATTCACTTTGCAACTAAAACAGACAGACATATATTTTTACACTTTAACATCAGCATCTTGAAAGCCAAAAGTTGTTAATGCTTTCAGTGGTAACTTTAAAGTTTAATGGATTCCCTTGACTTATCTGAAAGTGACCTTCAATTACTGTGATTCAATCAAGCCTATTATAAACCTAATACTGTAATATAGATGGTACCTATATCCTAAGAGATTACATCTAATTGACTCCACCCCACCTGTTTGTTACTGTAATTGTCTTGAGGAAGGATCTTATCTCCATATGTGGTGGTTATGCCCGGCAGTTAAATGTGTTTGGGATCAAACATCTGATATATTAAGTAACATTTTTGAAAAATCAATTACACTGTCCCCAGAACATGCCTTATTACATGCTCCGTTCTCAGATTTTACCAAGCCACAAAATAAACTAGTTGCATATATATGCACAGCTGTTAAAACATGTCTCGCTGAATTCTGGAAAACATGTATACCTATGTATGATATCATTCTAAATAAGATAAAAAATCAGATGGCTGAGATATCTACAAGTCTTTTAGACAACTTCTGGATATTTGGGAGGCTTGGTACATATGGGAAGACAGGCAATGCAGGAATGTCTCAAAACATAATTAAAAATAGCCTATGACTACCTACAGGACTTTCTCTACTAGATTAGAAGACTTCTAGGATCAGGACAAACATATAGAGAATTGAGATGAGGTGGAGGTTATGAGGGCTATAACCGCGGGCAAGTCACCTTTTCTTTCTTCTCGTATTCCCCTTCTTTTTTCCTTTTTATTCCCTCTCTTTTTCTTGTCCTTCTTTTCTGTATTTTTCTCTTTATCATTGTTCATTATTAAGTAATGTGAGTTAACAGATAACAAGATTTGACGCTGTGATCAGATGCAGGGTGTAACTTTTTCATATATTCCAGATGGAAAGAACAGTTATTGAAGGTTACTATTATATACTAATCTAATGTTAAAAACATTTCTATAGCTGTTTTGGTTATATGGACATTTGTCATCTATCCTGAAAATCTGTATTTGTGGCTATATACCGTTCAGATCAGAGGGGGGGATTTAACGACAGCAAACTGCAATGGAGGACGATAAAATATTTGAAAAGACTTCATATTGAGATGGTATGGGACTTCTCTTAGGACCCATAACTGTAACCAAATGACTTACCTACATCGTACCTCTAAATCATTGTAACTACTCTGGATCTGTATATTGCTCAGTGTCTTACCTCTGAATAAAAACATATTTAAATAAAAAACTAATACTGTATCTTGCTGCAACTTCAAGACACAAAAAGTGTCATAAAGGTGAATCATCATGAGAGCAGCAAGTTATGAGCTATAATCAGTGGAGCCGCACAACCTTTTACTTTTTGATGCCTAGAATGAATTGTACTGTCAAAAATACAGGCATCACAAAAAGCCTTCAAAACATTACAAATCAAACCAATTAAAACAATACTCCATCTATAAAACAGTCCACTGTAACATGTGCACAAAAGAAAACTTTAAAACTTAAAATGAACAAGCCAACATACGGCATCTGAAGAAATATAAATGTTTTTTCAAATCCAGAACCATGTGAAAAGTGTTTTCTGATAGAATTCCCCTTACAAAATATTATGGAGTTAGGTTTGTTCAAAGCCACTATAAAATGCACAATAAAGTTTTTTATCTGAGTTTGTGAAAAGATTAGAATCGCTTTTGTGACAGATACCCCGGCTACCCCGTTGGGTAGCTCCGCCAAACAGGTCCTGCTTCCTCCCTGCCGACTGCAGCTATGTAGCTGGCAAGTGACCACAGCCTGTAGCCACCCCTGATGCCCGACAGCACCAGTATCCAGGGGCCCAGCTTGTGGCAGATTCAGGCTACCCAGACTAGGTAGCTCTGCAAGAGGGTCCTTCTTCTGTCTGGAACAGGCTGCTATGTAGCCCAGGATTTTAGCTGGAGCCCACCTAAATAACTAGACATACTAGCATTCAGGTGAAACAGGAACTGATTTTATTGTAAAACATACACTCCTTTTATACACAAAGCTGATCTTGATAAGACACTGGACAATCCCACAATTTTCCCACCATTCCCGCCCCTCCAGACGGACCGGCACCTCCATAGCAGCCACAGTCCCACCTAATCCCAGTACCCAGGGGTGGCGGTTTTGGGGTGATACTGGTGGAGCGGCGGTACTTCCAGGGTGTCATTTTAAAGCTATTTGTCCCCAGACAGTCCAAAAAGTGTCATGATTCGTTACTAGGGACCGGAGTTACAGTCCGTTGAAGTTTTGGGGGTAGGGGTGTCCAAAACCCACAGTTCCCAAAGGAGCTCCCCTCCAATAATTGCCCCAGCTCTTGTCCTCCCTAGGGGCTACTAATCCCCAAAAGAGCGGAACTCTGGGGCAAAGGGCTGCTGGAGTGACCAGGAGTAAAGTTAGCGGGTGTCCTGCTGTTCTGTGGCCGACCAGGAGTTCCAGGAGCCCGGCCAGACTGAGATGGGTTAGGTGGGTGTCCGTTGTAAGGTGGCTGACCAGGAGTTCCATGAGTCTGGCCAGCCTAGGAGGGGTTTTACGGTCAGCAGCCAGCTCTTCTCTGACAAAGTACTGGTGACAAAACAAGCAACCAAAAGCTTCCAGAGACCGTGGTTGCTCTGAGGAGCCCAAAACTGCTGAGAAACAACAGGGGTGAGGTAGTAAGGGGGTGGGGGTTAGCCTTGGGGGTCTGATATCCGTGACATTTCCCCCCCTCCAGTTCGGCAGACCCAGATAGACCCCTAGCGGGTCGGCCTGGGGCTGTCTGATGGTGGCCCTCCAATTCTCGGTTGCTGGGGAAGGTTATCCCAACTCTCCTGGCTTGGGGCATCCTGGGGGGTTCCTGCCAGTGTTTATTCGCTGCACCGTTGGTGCAGGGATAGGCACACAATGCAAAGTCCCAAACAAGTTTGCCAAGGCCAGCTCCCAAACAGTTGCTCTCCCACAAGTTCTAGTGCCTTTAGGTTCCATGGCCACACTGCCTCCCTCTGTGACACTTGTTTGAGTATCGACTGACCCACTCACAAACAAATCCATTGCCGGTTTCCCGGCTGTATTCCCACCCCAGACTGGAGGGTGAGGTCTCTCCTTGGTGGGCACTCTCACGGTCCACCGACTCAGTTGCCCAAACTTGTGGCACAAACTGCAGAGGCAGGTATCCAACAAAGCCATTGCCGGTTTCCCGGGTGTAAGTGGAAGTTTCTCTTTGGTGGGGCAGGCAAAACTCAAGTGCCCAAACTTGTGGCACCAACTGCATGAGCGGGTACCCCCCTGGCCTGCCCCCTCTGAGAAATACTCCGGTATGAGAAAAGGGTAGAAACCCTGCCAAGCTACTGAGGGGGGAGACCATCTGTCCCTTCTCCCTAGAAGGAGATCTACCTTTGGGGAGGGAGGTCGGCTACCTTCGCTCCATGGAAAACTGCTCTGCTGCTGGGGAGGGAGACTGACTTTCTCCTCTCCCGGGAAGGGGTTCTGCTGCTGGGGAGAATTATTGACATCCGTCTCTCCCTGCCAGTTGTTCTGTGTAAGGGGAGGGAGGACAACTTCCTCCGCTCCCAGGGGATGGCTCTGCCACTGGGGAGAGAGACCGATTGTCTCCTCTCCCTGCTCCTGGTTCTGCCGCTGGGGAGAGAGACCGACTGTCTCCTCTCCCTGGCTCTGCTTCTGGAGAGAGAGACCGACTGTCTCCTTTCCCAGGAAGGGGTTCTGTGTAAGTGGAGGTAGGATGACTACCTCTGCTCCCAGGGGATGGCTCTGCCGCTGGAGAGAGAGACCGACTGTCTTCTCTCCCGGCTCTGCCGCTGGGAGAAAGACCGACTGTCTCCTCTCTCAGGAAGGGGTTATTCGTAAGGTGAGTGAGGATGACTACCTCCGCTCCCAGGGGATGGCTCTGCCACTGGGGAGAGAGACCGACTGTCTCCTCTCCCTGCTCCTGGCTCTGCCGCTGGGGAGAGAGACCGACTGTCTCCTCTCCCGGCTCTGCCGCTGGGGAGAGAGACGGACTGTCTCCTCTCCTGGGAAGGGGTTCTGCGTAAGGGGAGGGAGGATGACTACCTCCGCTCCCAGGGGATGGCTCTGCCACTGGGGAGATAGACCGACTGTCTCCTTTCCCTGCTCCTGACTCTGCCACTGGGGAGAGAGACCGACTGTCTCCTCTCCGAGAAGGGGTTCTGCTGCTGGGAGAGTTATTGACATCCGTCTCTCCCTACAAGGGGTTCTGTGTAAAGGGAGAGTGGATGACTACCTCCACTCCCAGGGGATGGCTCTGTCTCTGGGAAGAGAGACTGACTGTCTCTTCTCCCTGCTCCTGGCTCTGCAGCTGGGGAGAGAGCCCACCTGTCTCCTCTCCCGGGAAGGGGTTCTGCTGCTGGGGAGAGTTATCGACATCCGTCTCTACCAGCAAGGGGTTCTGAGTAAGGGGAGGGAGGACGACTACCTCCACTCTCAGGGGATTGCTCTACCTCTGGGGAGAGAGACCGACTGTCTCCTCTCCCTGCTCCTGGCTCTGCCGCTGGGGAGAGAGACCGACTTTCTCCTCTCACAGGAAGGGGTTCTGTATAAGGGGAGAAAGAACAACTACCTCCTCTCCCTGGGGATGGCTCTGCCGCTAGGGAGAGAGACCGGTTGTCTCCTCACCTTGTACCTGGCTCTGCCGCTGGGGAGAGAGGCCAACTGTCTCCACTCCCAGGAATGGAAGGGGTTCTGACAATAGGTGTAAGTAGGAACGCTTTCTGTGTAAATTGTGCATTTTAATGTTTCTTACTGAATTAATTCATCCACATTAGGATTATAACAAAGGTTACTAGCTCAATATCTTTCGTTGTATTTTAATGTTTGTATACGAGTAATCATTTATTTTACACTGATCACCTGTTGTTACAATTTTGGTTCAAACTAAATATGCAAACGAATCACTTCCTTTGTATGATACATATGATGATTCTAGCTAAAGCATTTCCATTGGTCTGAACCAGGCTGCATGGTTTTGATTGGACCAAATGTGCATATGCTTTTTACGCTGTTGGGCATTGTGTTTCATGATAACTCCACGAATGAAGCATTTGTAAGCCTCCCAGTTATTTGCCATGGATGTATCTTCAGGTTTGTTTAGTAAAAAATATTAGTCTGTGTGTTTTCTGATGTCTTCTACTGTTTCCTGGTCAGTAAGTAAGTGGTCGTTCAGTCTCCAGTTAAATGTATTACGTGGTTTATTAGACCATTTAAAGATAGTAGAGACCATGCTATGGTCTGACCAAGAGGTATGAGTGATCTTTGAATGAATGAGAGTTGAGAGGAGGGTTTGATCGCATAGGATATAATCTAACCTGGAGTAGGAGTGTTGTGGGTGTGAGAAAAAGGTGTAGTCTCTTTTGTCTACGTGTACTATTCTCCAAGTGTCAAAGAGGTTAATGTTTTGTAAGGCCGTGTAGTTAGCTTTGAGGGTGTTGTTCCGTAGATAGGATCTCCCAGTTGATGTGTCTAATGTTGAATTTAAGGGGAAGTTGAGATCTCCCCAACAATAATCGGGCCTTTAGCTATATCTAATATTAAGTTGATAAGAGGTTTATAGAAATACGGGGTAGGTTTGTTCGGGGCATAAATGTTAACTAGAGTTACTGGGGCTCCATAGCATAGGCCCACTAGGATCAAGATTCTACCTTCTTTATCGGAGTGTTTCTGTAGTAGTTCAAAGTGAAAATTTCTTCTAAATGAGATGCTGACTCCATTTTTCTTTTGTGTACCTGAGCTACAAAAGTGTTGATCAAAATATCTTTTAGATAACGTAGGTTTGTGATTTTTCTTGAAATGGGTTTCCTGAGTCATTATAATATCTATTTTTCTTTTGTAAAAGTCATGAAATGCGATCGATCTCTTCTCTGCTGAGAGGAAACCTTTGACATTTTGTGTAGCTATGTGTATATTACCTGTTTTGAAATGAGATGTCTGAGTCATCTTAGAGTTTGGTACTGTGTGTAGAGAGGTCAGATGGTTTGTGGTAACCCACAAGGACACTGGGGGGTATTAATTATATTTCTGCCTACAATCTAGGTACGTACAGGACCAAGAAGGAAACCTATGAGAAAGGAAGGGAATTGGGTGGGTAAAAGAAGGGCAAGGGTATTGTGTTAGAGAATAAGATTAGTATAGATAAGAGTATATATAGCAATAACAATATCAGCTGTGTTAAAATGTATCACTATAGCAAATCTGACAATAGCTTATTTTTCAAATTTAGTTTGGGAGCTATATTTTACAGACCGGGTGTTTGAAAAGTGTGGAGCTGCATAAAAATTCTACATTCAGTCTATTAGTGGTCTACTATCTGATATCCTGCTTTAAGCTAAAATTAAGCAATAGGAAGTAGGTCTTTATCTACTTTGCGGTGCGTTTACTGTATTTCTTAGCCGTGACGTTTCTTGGATTCGTATCTCAATAGGCAATCAATATAAGTCTTGCACTAGTGACATTGGCAACAGTATTTTTATAACAGGGTATTATAAGAGAATTTAGCAGTTATTACGAAATATGTAAGTGTAGGAACAACCACGTATTCGTTCTGTTTCTGTTTAGGGTGATAAGATTAGGTAGTGATCATCAAATTTTAAAGGTATGATTATTAGACTATGGGTGGTAGTCTACAGTTTCCAGTTAGTTAAGCCAAGGAAGAGGTATGAATTTCTGCTTCTATACGTGGCGTTTGATAAACCAAAGTGTGCTAATGAGGTGTAGGGGAACATCTATATGAGTATCAGGATACTGTAGTGAAGTGATAGGTATCACGTATAACATACTATCACTTAAACCTATTGGTCAACATATAGTAAATTGAGCTCCATTAAAATTGCTAAGTGTTAATAAACTTGAGAAATTACATTCAAATAAACTTTTCAACATAAAATGAATAAAACTTTTTTTTTTGCAACTCAAGTAGATTCGTTTCATCAACATTGAGGTGTCTGTGTTTTTCTAATAGGACCATCATTTTAATTATCAATGAGAAAATAGTCCTCCATCCCCCCTTGGCTAGACCAAAGGGGAATAGTATTATCAAGTCTCTATAATATAACTATTGGTTATTAAGATGAACTATAATTATAAAGAAAACAATTGGATAGTTATAGTTACTCATCCTGGAAAGTCTGTGTCCACGTTGCTAGTGTTGTTCTGAGATATCTGTCGTCTTTTGGACTGTTTATTGTTGGTATCAGGCCCTCGTCTTCTTTGAGACTTGGGATTTTCCAACTTGTCTTGTCGAGCATGGGGAGATGGAAAGCTTCCGCTATCAGGCGGGTTGATGTTTAGTAGGTTGTAGAATCTGTTGATTTCTGTCAGAGAGGAGCATTCAATTTTCTTTCCATTCTTCATAACTATGACCGAGGTGGGGAAACCCCATCGATATGGGATGTGTAGTGACCTCAAATGTGATGTTAAAGGCTGAAAGTCTCTCCTCTTCTGAAGGGTTCTTTGGGATAGGTCTTGAAATACTTGCATTTTGTGGCTTTGGAAGTTTATGATTTGGTTTTTCCTTGCAACGTTATATATTTCTTCTTTTTGTCTGTAATTCTGGAGGTGGACTACAATGTCCCTTGGAGGCAGATCATCTGGAGGTTTTGGGCGAAGTGCCCGGTGCGCTCTGTCTAGGGGGATCTCCTCATTGTCTGATGTGTCATTTCCTAGGATCTTATTAAGTAGAGCCTGTAAATAGTCTCTAATTTCGTGGTTTGCGACTGCTTCAGGAATTCCTCTGAAGCGAAGATTCCCTCTTCTTGTGCGATTCTCCAAGTCATCAATTTTATCTTCTAAGTCAGTTAGATGCTGGAGTTGTTGTGCTTGGTTGGTAGTGAGATTCGCTAATTTTTGTGAGACCACATATTCATGTTCCTCTAGAGTGTCTACTCTATGACCAAGGTCTGTTATCTCTTTTTTAAGGTCCGCACATTCATCTTTAATACAGGATTTGACCTGTTCAATTAGAGCTGCCATTGCTTGATATGTGATTGGAGTGTCATCTTCAAGCGTCTGGTTAATGGATGATCTATCATCCATTTTGGTCTGTGTGTTATCTTGATCTGCGTCTTCTGCTGTAGTAACTTGTAGATCCTCAGCTTCCTTGGATTTGGAATTGAGGTCTGTTTGTTTAAAAAAGGTGTGAACTGTGCTTTGGCTGTTTTGTGGTGTCTTTTGCGGTCTGTCCTGTCCAAGATTTTTCCTTTGTGACATTGTGGCCTATGTTGTTATTTATTATTTTATTTTTTTTTGGCAGTTAATTTTGTGGTGACGGTTGGCACTATACTTCCAGGGGGATTTTACCCTCATAGGGTGATTACGGGAAAAGGTAGTGGGGATATGACCCGTCACCACTTAGTGTAATGGGAAAAGGGATGGAGGTAAGTGCCTGATGAATAAATAGGAAAGGTAGTCCAGATGGCAGTTATTGAGGTATACAGTGGTGCGTTTTGATTAGACTGTAGTTCTGTGGTATTTGAGAACTATATCTTTGGTGTCACCTTGTCAGCTGCTTAATAAAAGCTTCTTTTGTTGTGCCACAATGAGTCAGTGGGATACCAGCCTGTAAATTGTAGCTAGTGAGCGACAGGCCTTGTGCCTAGATTATAAGTGCGTCACAGTGTTGTTGTCTGAAACTCCTGTTTAGGCTTTTGTCCTTCTGCCCTTTTACTAGTGTATATGCTGTTTCAATCCTCTGCTGGTATGCTCAGGTCTGCCTGTAATAGCTGTTGGACAATTTAGGACGTGCTAAACGCTTTTGAGTATGCAAAAGGGGATGGCAAGTGCAGTGTTAAAGAGCTCCATGGGAAATAACTGCTAGTGGCGCTAATAATGGCTTTCGCCTGTCCTTCTGCAATAAAGAGTCTATTATGAAATGTAATGCCCCTTAGTGCGATCAGCCTATTTTTTATCCTGGTGCGTATGATATTGCAATTGGCACTTTTTACTCACCGACTGCTACTTGTGTTGGTCACTACTTGTGCTGTTCCAAATAAAACAGCGGCCGCCAGTTCCAGTAAGGTAATCGGAGTTGTGATCTCCGGTTATTGCTAGCAGTAGTTGGAGCGCTGGTCTAGGCTGCTTTCTTCTGTAGTTGTTGCGGGCTACGTAGTGCGAATGGAGTCAGGGTCGCGGTGTAGGCCTTAAGCCTTGCGGAGGTTGTCTCCGGTCAAAAGCGTCTCCTGTGCATCAAACTGACCCTTAAAGTGACCGCTGTGATGGTAAATGTAGACATCAGTTATAAGCTGCAGGTCAATTGTTGATTTCGGGCTGTTGCATATTCCAACACCCGGTCTGACTACGGAGCTTCAGGAAAGTGCAGCCATCATGGTCGGCTGCTCGCTCCGCCCCCGGAACTTTATATTTTTTTGTACACATTTACTACACCTGTTTAGCCTCTGAAAAGAAACAGCACCTTGATTTAAAGTTACCAAATATATTATTTATTCCCTTAAGCTTGCATACAACATATATACAAGTTAACTTTAGGGATACTGATCAGCATTTTTTCTTATTTGAACTGTCTCCTCACCTTGTACCTGGCTCTGCCGCTGGGGAGAGAGACCAACTGTCTCCACTCCCAGGAAGGGGTTCTGACACTGGGGAGAATTATCGACATCCATTTCTCCCTGCAAGGGGTTCTGTGTAAGGGGAGGGAGGATGACTACCTCCTCTCCCTGGTTTACCAGAGCTGCTACAGGGGCTGGGCAGAGGCCATCGGCTCTCTGCCCTGTTGCCAGCACTTCTGCTAGGGTGGCCCCCTGGTCCAAGACCATAAGCTTGGAGCCAGACTGCTGATCGGGATCCTGCAGCCCTGGTTCCCTTTTTCTTTGTCGCCACTCCTCCACGGTCGAGCTCCATGAATCCCAGAGGGCTGCACCCCAGATCTGTATAGCCTTGGCATGCTGCTTAACAAGATCTAGCAGCCTCTTGTATTCCTCGACCAGTGCCCCTTCCTGGTCACTTATAAAATCCAGATCTTCTAGTAGCCAGGATTCCTCAGAGAGATCCAGCAGTTCCTCTTGGAGCCCAGAGATATCCTCCAGAATCTGGTCCATCTCTGACTGCCATTGACTGGCAATGGTGGGATCTGCTTCTTCCACACGATTCCTGCTGACAGAGGAGAAGGGCCACAGTAGCCGGTAACTATGGAAGTCTGCACTAAAAAGGCTGTTTCATCAGGCATAACCTTATCCTGATTATTGGGAGAAGCTTAATTGGGTGAGCTGATACGCCCTTCTGAAATGTATCAGTCTACTTCTACCAGCACCAGGTGTGCTCATTCAGAATGTGAGTACCCTTTTGGCATTGTCAATTTACATGCTTTTATACTCTGGTTGATCTATACATGTAGTGCTCTCTTTGCTTCACTTTTTCACTGCAGCACACAGGGAGTTCCAGAAGTGGGTGAGCTGATACACCCTATATTTCTTCAGCCTGTACCTACTAGCACATTAGGGTGCTCCAGTAATATGTAAGTATCCATTTGGCTCATATTTCATCAAATCCACACATATGTTTGGTGATTCTACACATGAGGCTCCCCTCTGTTCTTCTTTTTTTCTACACTCTAGAGTTTCCATTGTGCATGTGATACCGTACCCTGAGATTATGTATCTGGAGTAATATGACTTACACCTTGTGCTTTTAAAACTAACAATGTTGAAATCTAATTTTTAATATATTTTTCCATATTTCCTAACAGTTTGAATCATTTAGACTTCATTTTCTATATCATGATATTTTCAGAAATTGATGTGATTACAAAATTATTAAATTTCCATATAGATATTGAGAGACCTTTGACCAAGGTCACAATAGAATGGGAAACTCCAGGGCCGCCACTAGAAATTTTGGGGCCCCTGACTTAACAATTGATCAGCCCCCCCCCCCCCCTCCTTTGACATGTGCAATTTTTGACCAAGTGACTAAAACGTATATGCACTTTATTCTTAAGTGTCCATTTAAACTTGGAAATGTTGTAAAGGTAGTAACATACACTGAAACACACACACACACACTCGAACATAATTATTCACATATAGACACTCTAGCAAACACGCAAAGAAACTCAGACACAGACACCCAAACAGACACTTAGCACTTGTTTATATTGACCTGACAAGTAATGAGGTAAACTACAGTTTTGTAAAAAAAAAAAAGGAGATTTAGAAAACAAAATATGGAGTTCTGATTATCTTTTTGTAAAGGAAGATGCCAACTAAATGATGGCAACAGCATGCAGTGGCTGAAAGGAAGGGCCCTGAACTGCCTAAACAATAATTTAAAGGTTAAATGGTAGATTGGTGACTTCCGGAAAGGTTTCATTAGTCTCAAAGTCTGTAGAAAGATGTGAATAATCAGTAGTAAGGTCAAAATGTCCTAAAAAGGAACAGACAATGGACACACACACACACAAACTCAAACTTGCACATACACCCAAGGAAACACCAACAGATACAGCCTCAGAAAACACACAAAGACATACACAGACACACAGAGACACCCACAGAAAACACAGAAAGACATACATACACACCCTCACTGAGACATCCACAGAAAACACACAAAGACATACACACACCCTCACAGAGACACCCACAGATAATACACACCCTCACAGAGACATCCACAGAAAACACAGACATACACACACACACACACACACACCCTCACAGAGACATCCACAGAAAACACAGACATACACACCCACCCTCACAGAGGCATCCAGAGAAAATACACAAAGACAAACACACGCCCACACTCACAGAGACACCCATAGAAAAAGCTCAAATACATATGCACACACCCTCACAGACATCCACAGAAAATGCACAAAGACATACACACCCACCCTTACAGAGATGCCAACAGAAAAAAAATACATACACACTCATAGAGACACAAACCAAAGCACAAAGACATAAACACAGACACCCACAGAAACACTCACAGGAGGAAACATTTATGCACCACCTTGCATCCCCTAAATCAACAGTGTGTGACATGCATGATAAAAAAAATGCAGAAATTAAGAGATCACTTTTAAAGAATCATATTTGTAAATGTGCAAACAAAAATAATTCTGTGAATTCAAAATTGTACATTAATGATCTGGGTAGATGGCTAGATGAAGAAAAGTACTTTTAAAAGGTTGACATATGTTTGTTTGATATTTTCCCCATTTTCCCCAACCAAGAGCACCACTTCAAATATAGTGTACAAATGTTCCCATCTGTCAGCTGTACTTGTGGATTTTGAAAATGCTGTACTCTATATGGTCTTGGTGGAACCATAAGCTGTGGTACTCATACCATTAGATCTGGTTAAATGCAGGATTTAAGCTTGTTGGTATGTATTTCAAAATTAAGTCGGCTGTAGAGTAAACTGAACAGTTTTAAGTTAACCTGTCTCATTTCCAACACTGAGCAATCTTAGTCTGAGAGTATAACATGTTATGCAGATGTAAAAATCTTAGATAAAATGCCTCCTTGTATATGGAAAGTCCTTGCATAAAGGGGCAGTAAACTGGAATGTAATATATATCATTTGTGTATTGAGGAGGAAACATTTCTGCATGGTTTTAAATATAGAATTTCTACAGCATTGTCAAATAATCATAAATACACTGCTGCTAAAAAAATGTGTTTTTATGGACCCCTGGCCCCACCATACAACTACTACCACACTGAAGTTACAATCTTAAATTGCACAAAGAAATAAAAAACATTTGCTAAGTAATTCGTACCTCCTCTGCAAATGAAAGTGATCTGCCGTCTGACTCAGGCACACACTCTACTAAGTGCCAAGTCTGTCTCACACTGTGCATAGTGGTTTAGTGCACACTCAGAAATCCTCTCAAATGCTAATACTTTACTCCTTGTAATAACATTTCCCATGCTCAATTAGCACTCTGCTGTAGTACCCACTGGTGGCTGCCAAAATGTAAAAATGTTTTTTTTTTTTTTAGTTCTTGCCTCATGGGGCCCCCCTAGCCCATTGGGCCCCTGACAGGAGTCACCCCTGTCACCCCCTGATGGCGGCCCTGGGAAACTCAAAAACCCAGCAAATCTAGTTTTATATCTTTAAACATTTTCATACTTATTGACAATGTAGAGACAAAGTACAATTTATTGCTTTCAGTCTTTTCTCATAATACAACTGTATTTTGAATTTATAGTAAAAGGACTGACCAATAATAGGATTTGAAAAAAATTGTGTTTGGTCCATTGTCCAAAGTGCACAAAATATGTAAATAACAGAGTAAAAACAAAAACCAATACACAATGTACTGCCAAAGCTAAATATATAATAACAGAACTGCACACACAGTGTATAATAGATCTTTATTCCAAAGAATTACAAATACAGAGACTATTTAGCATTTGCAGGTCAAAACACCAGTAAATAATAATTGTTTGTTTCAGTAGCAAACCTACTCAACAGAGGGCCCTGGTGCAAATGTTTTGGGGACCCCCCAAATGTAACTCAGTAGTGAGCAATAGTAATAAAATAAATGCTGCTCTGTATAATGATTTAGAGGATAGATAGACAGGCTGACAGACAGAAAGATAGCTGATAGATAGATAATAGACATTTGCATTCGTTTTCAGACTAATGTACATTTGTACAAAAAATCGGATATTCGAAATTTAAAGAAAATTCGTCAGAATTGATTTGTTTCCTTTAAAAGGACAGTCTAGTCAAAAATAAGCTTTCATGATTTAGATAGGGCATGTAATTTTAAATAACTTTCCAATTTACTTTTATCATCAATTTTGCTTTGTTCTTTGGTATTCTTAGTTGAAAGCTAAACCTAGGTAGGCTCATATGCTAATTTATTAGCCCTTGAAGGCATTTTGACAGTTTTTCACAACTAGAGGGAGTTAGTTCATGTGTGCCATATAGATAACATTGTGCTCACGCGTTACCTAGGAGTCAGCACTGATTGGCTAAAATGCAAGCATTTCCCCCTACTAGAATTTACAGTAAAAACTTGTTTCTGATTTTCTTTCTATTAAAGGGACACTCAAGTCAAAATTAAACTTTCATGACTCAGATAGTACATGCAATTTTAAACAACTTTCCCATTTACTTCCATTAACAAAATGTGCACAGTCTTTTTATATTTAAACTTTTTGAGTCATCAGCTCCTACTGAGCATGTGCAAGAATTCACAGAATAAACGTGTATGCATTTGTGATTGGCTGATAGGTGTCACATAGTACGTGTATGCATTTGTGATTGGCTGATGGCTGTTACATGGTACAGGGGGAGTGGAAATAGACATAACTTAAAATTGTCAGAAAAAAATCTACTACTCATTTGAAGTTCAGACTAAATACTATTGCATTGTCTTGTTATCTTGCATTTGTTGATTATGCAAATCTACTGTGTTGACTGGTTCTTTAAGGTTTAACAAATGTATCCATAAATGAATACATTGTTCAAATATATATATATATATATATATATATATATATATATATATATATATATATATATATAAACTATTTAAATAGTAAGTGTATAATTCTTTTTCTTATTCTGTATAATTTGAAACGAATGAAGTAAATATATAAGGCACATCCGTCTACATTTAGTGATACCACCTAAATAAATACCACCTTAACAGATTTGAAAAATGGGGTCCAACAGAAACAACCAATAGAATTTAAGGATTCTGTAACCAATAAGGAATACTAACAGGGTTTTAAATGTAGTAAAAGATTTATGGAGTATCTTTATAAAGCCCCCAGTGGGTGAAACGCGTAGAACATACTCCAGCTGACAGATAATAAATCATCTGTCTTCCAGCTATAAACTTTCATCAAAACTGTGTTATCCAGCAGCTGACTTGGCGTTAACTACAAGACCGAAGGTCTGGACCGTTGGATTAATTCCCCCTTTGTCAATATTGTCATACCAGTGCGTGGAGTCACCCTACAGCCCCCAGGAATGTAAAACACAGCTGTAGAGAGGAGAGGCTAGGAGAGAGGGTTCACTGAGCGTAAGAAACACCCAGCACTAATACTTTGAACCAGCTTCCAGGATCGGCTGCATACTGAGACAAGTTAGCAGCACAAGTCCAAGGAACATATGACTGTAAAGGTTTGAAGCTTGCAACATTGTAATAAGTTTGTAAACCACAGCGAAAATAAGAGACGTCACACACACACTTGGGATACTTAGAAGAGGAACCCGTTTTTTATATGAGAACAGCAGGTCAGCTTTAACGGTTCTCTTACTAAGTAAGGTTCCTTACAGTATATAAGTTTAAAGGTGGTTTTCTCAATAACATCCAACAGGGAGACGTCCCTGAATTGGATCTGGGATGTTTTCTCTTCTTTTTTTTTATATGTTTATATACTTGTTTAAAATGAAATATATTTTAGAATAAATTTATGAATATTTATTAAAATTTTCCGTCCTTTGAATTAGAATATTATTATATAAGAATTAATATAAATGATTTTAGTATCAATATTGCTAGAAAGTATATATATTGCTAAAATACATATATCTATAGGTTAGACAATGTATACAAAATATTAAATTCACTTGTCACAAACTAATGATATCCTAGCTTGAAGCGCCAGCTCCAATCCTTTTCTAAACACACACTAAAATGCAAGTCTGTCAAAAGAACTGAGATAAGGGGGCAGTTTGCAGAGGCTTAGATACAAGGTAATCACAGAGGTAAAACGTGTATTATTATAACTGTATTGGTTATGCAAAACTAGGGAATGGGTAATAAATGTATTAACTATCTTTTTAAACAATAAAAATTCTATTGTAGACTGTCCCTTTGAATTACATTTTTAAGGCTTTATACTTCTTGCCAGGTCCCTGGCCGCGCTAACAGGAGGCTTAGCATGCTAACTTTAGTGCAGGTCCTGGGAGCCTGAACTGCTAAGCCTTCTGTTAGCGCGGCTAGGGCTCTGGCAAGAAGAGTATCGGGTTAACGCGCTCTCCAGAGCACATTTGGGTAAGTATTTAGCTACAGGTGAACTTTTCACCTGTAGCTTCAAAACATTTACATTTCTTTTAATGAAAACTAATGTAAATGTTTAAAGAAAATTCGATTTTTATTTAATTTTAAACTAAACATAAACCTAATAGTGCAGGGAATGAATATTTGGGGAAACAAATTTTCTTGAATATTTGTTACAAAAAATTTCGGCCAAAATTAAATGTTTCCACCTTCACATCCCTGATAAATAGACAGACAGACAGATCAATAGTTAGATAGATACAGAGAGAGAGAGATAGATAAGATGAACCTGCACTAATAAAAGCCTCCCCTACATTAGGATAGTACATATTCTACACTCACCTAGTATATAGACTGGCTGCTATGCCCCCCCCAAGCACTTAAGCTCTGGTGCCACTGCACATGCTGCACCAATGGTAGTGCCACCCCTGGTTTGCTTTTATTATTTAAAAATCCCACCACTGAAATCAGATTGCACACACCACACACTAAACAGACCACACAGACCCTGCACATTAACACTATACACACACACTACACAATGCACACATCACACAGATGCTACACACATTCTACACAAACATTACACACACAGACATACTATCCACACACACATTACACAATGCACACACCACACAGATGCTACACACATACTACAAAAACAATACACGCACCACACAGATTCTACACAAACATTACACACACAGACATAATATCCACACAAACATTACACACACAGACATACTATCCACACACACTACAGAATGTACACACCACACATATGCTACACACACACCACACAAACAATACACACACCACACAGATTCTACACAAACATTACACACACAGACATACTATCCACACACATTACACAATGCACACACCACACATATGCTACACACACACCACACAAACAATACACGCACCACACAGATACTACACAAACATTACACAGACAGACATACTATCCACACACACTACAGAATGTACACACCACACAGATGCTACACAAACATTACACAGACAGACATACTATCCACACACACACACTACACAATGCACACACCACACAAATGCTACACAAACACTACAGAAACACAGACATTCTATCCACACACACAGATGCTACACAAACTCTGCATATAAATATACTATCCACACACACTACACAATACACACACCACACAGATACTACACAGACATACAATCCCCCCACACTCACACACACACTACACAATGCACACACCACACTGATGCTACACAAACACTATACACAGACATACAATACACACATACTAAACAATGCACACACCACACAAATGCTACACAAACACTATAAGCAAGCATACAATCCATATGCGCACACCACACAGATGCTACACAAACACTACACATACCCAGACATACTATCCACACACAGACTACACACACAATGCACACACCACAGATGCTACACATACACAGACATACTATCCACTTACACACACTACACAATGTACACACCACATAGATACTACACAAACCCTACACACACACAGACATACTATCCACACACACACTACACAATGCACACACACACACACTATACATGCACATCACTGTGCACACACAAATTATTTATGCATTTTTACAAAAACAACCCTAGGAAATTCAATGGCAAAAATATTATACGAATGTTTGGTTAAAGGGATACTCAAATAAAATTAAACTTTCGTGATTCAGATAGAGCATGCAATGACTAAGCACTCTGTGTAGTGTGAAACACGTAAAAATGGACGATATGTGCCTCCTGTAATTGTTGTATTCTTTTCAATAAAGATCTTGAGCTTTAACAAGTGCAGCTTTTTTCATGTGCTATATTATTGGCGGTTTGTTCCACCACATACTTCTGGAACCCTGTAGTCCGGAGCTTCGGTTTGGTCCTGTTACTGTGATCTGTTGCCAGGATTTGTGTGAATTTGACATGCAATTTATAAACAACTTTCCATTAACAAAATGTGCACAGTCTTTTTATATTTACACTTTTTTAAGTCACCAGGTTCTCCTGAACATGTGGAAGAATTCACAGAATATACATATATGCATTTGTGATTGGCTGATGGCTTTCACATGATATGGGAGGAGTGAAATAGACATAACGTCCGAAAAAAAATCTACTATTCACTTGAAGTTCAGAGAAAGTGCTATTGCTTTGTCTTGTTATCATGCATTTGTTGATTATGCAGATCTACTGTATTTACTGGTCCTTTAAGTTCCCAATCCAACTTTAAAAAACTAACGGCTAGATTTAGAGTTCTGCGGCCAAAGGGGTGCGTTAGCTACGCATGCTTTTTTTCTCCCGCACCTTTTAAATACCGCTGGTATTTAGAGTTCACAGAAGGACTGCGTTAGGTTCCAAAAAAGGGAGCGTAGAGCATATTTACCGCCACTGCAACTCTAAATTCCAGCGGTGCTTATGGACGCGGCCAGCTTCAAAAACGTGCTCGTGCATGATTCCCCCATAGAAAACAATGGGGCCATTTGAGCTGAAAAAAAACAGCAGTTCAGCTCCTAACGCAGCCCCATTGTTTTCTATGGGGAAACACTTCCTACGTCTGCACCTAACACTCTAACATGAACCCCGAGTCTAAACACCCCTAACCTTACACTTATTAACCCCTATTCTGCCGCCCCCGCTATCGCTGACACCTGCATATTTTTTTTAACCCCTAATCTGCCGCTTCGTACACCGCCACTACCTACATTATACCAATGTACCCCTAATCTGCTGCCCCTAACACCGCCGACCCCTATATTATATTTATTAACCCCTAAACTGCCACCCCCAACGTCGCCGCCACCTACCTACAATTATTAACCCCTAATCTGCCCTCCCTAACATCGCCGACACCTAACTTCAAGTATTAACCCCTAATCTGCCGACCGGACCTCACCGCTACTATTATACATTTTTTAACCCCTAAAGCTAATTCTAACCCTAACCCTAACACCCCCCTAAGTTAAATATAATTTTATTCTAACGAAATAAATTAACTGTTATTAAATAAATGATTCCTATTTAAATCTAAATACTTACCTGTAAAATAAACCCTAATATAGCTACAATATAAATTATAATTATATTGTAGCTATTTTAGGATTAATATTTATTTTACAGGCAACTTTGTATTTATTTTAACCAGGTACAATAGCTATTAAATAGTTAATAACTATTTAATAGTTACCTAGTTAAAATAATTACAAATTACCTGTAAAATAAATCCTAACCTAAGTTACAATTAAACCTAACACTACACTATCAATAAATAAATTAAATAAACTACCTACAATTATCTACAATTAAACCTAACACTACACTATGAATAAATTAATTAAATACAATACCTACAAATAAATACATTTAAATAAACTAACTGAAGTACAAAAAATAAAAAAGAACTAAGTTACAAAAAATAAAAAAATATTTACAAACATTAGAAAAATATTACAACAATTTTAAACTAATTACACCTACTCTAAGCCCCCTAATAAAATAACAAAGACCCCCAAAATAAAAAAATACCCTACCCTATTCTAAATTAAAAAAGTTCAAAACTCTTTTACCTTACCAGCCCTGAAAAGGGCCATATGCGGGGCATGTCCCAAATAATTCAGCTCTTTTGCATGTAAAAAAAAACATACAATACCCCCCCCAACATTACAACCCACCACCCACATACCCCTAATCTAACCCAAACCCCCCTTAAATAAACCTAACACTAAGCCCCTGAAGATCTTCCTACCTTATCTTCACCATGCCAGGTTCACCGATCGATCCAGAAGAGCCTCCGATGTCTTGATCCAAGCCCAAGCGGGGGGCTGAAGAGTGACGTCCATCCTCCGGCTGAAGTCTTGATCCAAGCGGGCAGAAGAGGACATCCGGACCGGCAAACATCTTCATCCAAGCCGCATCTTCTATGTTCTTCAAACCAATGACGACCGGCTGATCTTCAAGACCTACAGCGCGGATCCATCCATCTTCACCGACGACTTCCTGACGAATGACGGTTCCTTTAAGGGACGTCATCCAAGATGGCGTCCCTCGAATTCCGATTGGCTGATAGGATTCTATCAGCCAATTGGAATTAAGGTAGGAAAATTCTGATTGGCTGATGGAATCAGCCAATCAGAATCAAGTTCAATCCGATTGGCTGATCCGATCAGCCAATCAGATTGAGCTCGCATTCTATTGGCTGATCGGAACAGCCAATAGAATGCGAGCTCAATCTGATTGGCTGATCGGATCAGCCAATCGGATTGAACTTGATTCTGATTGGCTGATTCCATCAGCCAATCAGAATTTTCCTACCTTAATTCCGATTGGCTGATAGAATCCTATCAGCCAATCGGAATTCGAGGGACGCCATCTTGGATGACGTCCCATAAAGGAACCGTCATTCGTCGGGAAGTCGTCGGTGAAGATGGATGTTCCGCGTCGGCGGGATGAACATGGATCCGGAAGAAAGAAGATTGAAGATGCCGTTGATAGAAGACTTCAGTCGGATCATGGACCTCTTCAGCTCCCGCTTGGATGAAGACTTCAGCCGGATCATGGACATCTTCAGCTCCCCGCTTGGGCTTGGATCAAGACATCGGAGCCAGGACGGATCGGTGTGATACCCGGCGAGGTGAAGATAAGGTAGGAAGATCTTCAGGGGTTTAGTGTTAGGTTTATTTAAGGGGGGTTTGGGTTAGATTAGGGGTATGTGGGTGGTGGGTTGTAATGTTGGGGGGGTATTGTATGTGGGTTTTTTTACAGGCAAAAGAGCTGAATTCTTTGGGGCATGCCCCGCAAAGGGCCCTTTTCAGGGCTGGTAAGGTAAAAGAGCTTTGAACTTTTTTAATTTAGAATAGGGTAGGGCATTTTTTATTTTGGGGGGCTTTGTTATTTTATTAGGGGGCTTAGAGTAGGTGTAATTAGTTTAAAATTGTTGTAATATTTTTCTAATGTTTGTAAATATTTTTTTATTTTTTCTAACTTAGTTCTTTTTTATTTTTTGTACTTTAGTTAGTTTATTTCATTGTATTTATTTGTAGATATTGTATTTAATTAATTTATTGATAGTGTAGTGTTAGGTTTAATTGTAGATAATTGTAGGTAGTTTATTTAATTAATTTATTGATAGTGTAGTGTTAGGTTTAATTGTAACTTAGGTTAGGATTTATTTTACAGGTAATTTTGTAATTATTTTAACTAGGTAACTATTAAATAGTTATTAACTATTTGATAGCTTTTGTACCTGGTTAAAATAATTACAAAGTTGCCTGTAAAATAAATATTAATCCTAAAATAGCTACAATATAATTATAATTTATATTGTAGCTATATTAGGGTTTATTTTACAGGTAAGTATTTAGCTTTAAATAGGAATAAGTTATTTAATAAGAGTTAATTTATTTTGTTAGATTTAAATTATATTTAACTTAGGGGGGTGTTAGGGTTAGGGTTAGACTTAGCTTTAGGGGTTAATGCATTTATTATAGTAGTGGTGAGATCCGGTCGGCAGATTAGGGGTTAATAATTGTAGTTAGGTGGAGGCGACGTTGGGGGCGGCAGATTAGGGGTTAATAAATATAATATAGGGGTCGGCGGTGTTAGGGGCAGCAGATTAGGGGTACATAGGGATAATGTAGGTTGCGTCGGTGTACGGAGCGGCAGATTAGGGGTTAATAATAATATGCAGGGGTCAGCGATAGCGGGGGCGGCAGATTAGGGGTTAATAAATATAACATAGTGGTCGGCGATGTTAGGGGCAGCAGATTAGGGGTACATAGGGATAACGTAGCTGGCGGCGGTGTACGGAGCGGCAGATTAGGGGTTAAAAAATTTTTATAGAGTGGCGGGGATATGGGGGGACCTCGGTTTAGGGGTGTATAGGTAGTTTATAGGTGTTAGTGTACTTTAGAGCACAGTAGTTAAGAGCTTTATAAACCGGCATTAGCCCAGAAAGCTCTTAATTCCTGACTTTTTTCTGCGGCTGGAGTTTTGTCGTTAGATTTCTAACGCTCACTTCAGCCACGACTCTAAATACCGGCGTTAGAAAGATCCCATTGAAAAGATAGGATACACAAATGGCGTAGGGGGATCTGCGGTATGGAGAAGTCGCAGCTGCAAAGTGAGCGTTAGACCCTTTCCTGAATGACTCCAAATACCAGCGGGCAGTAAAAACCAGCGTTAGGACCCTCTAACGCTGGTTTTGACAGCTACCGCCCAACTCTAAATCTAGGCCACAGACATTTAAAAATTAAACCCCCATTCAACAGAATTGAATACAATAACACAATGCCAATGTTTAAAGGGATACCTTGTAATTACAAGACACATCTGTTGTGCTATTGTAGAATAGCATATCAGTTAAGTCTTAAAGGGATACTAAAGCCAAATTTTTACTTTAATGATTTAGATAGAACATACAATTTTTTTTTATTCTCTTGCTATCTTTATTTAAAAAGCAGGTATGCAAAGCTTAGGAGCCGGCCAATTTTAGGTTCAGCACCCTGGATAGTACTAGCTTATTGGTGGCTACATTTAGCCACCAATCAGCAAGCGTAACCCAGGTTCTTAAGCAAAAAAGAGCCAGCTCCTTAGCTTTACATTCCTGCTTTTTAAATAAAGATAGCAAGAGAACAAATTTAAATTGATAATAGGAGTAAATCAGAAAGTTGCTTAAAATGCCATGCTCTAAAAACCTCCCACTAGTGCTATTCTCCACTGATGCAGAGAAGGCCTTTGACAAAGTCGATTGGTCCTTCCTGCGTCATACCTTAGAAACCATGGGATTTGGCCAAGCGTTCATTAACATGGTTTTCTCCCTATACTCCCGCACTAATGCTAGGGTTCAAACAAACAATGTCCTCTCAGAACCCTTCTCAATATACAACGGTACAAGGCAGGGCTGCCCCCTATCCCCTTTGCTTTTTGCTCTCTCAATTAAAGCTTTAGCTCAGAAGGTGAGAAATAACAATCATATATCAGGGATTAAGGTACAGGACTTTATACGCTGACGATATACTATTCACCCTCACAAAAGCGGAACAGTCCATCCCAGAACTTTTGAAGGAACTCGAACATTATGGTAGAGTCTCCAACTTTCCCTTGAACCTTTCCAAGTCTGAACTACTAAATATATCCACCCAGCTACATATCATTTGTACGACTATAACATTGTAATTGCACCTCATAAACTAAAATACCTTGGTATCTTCGTCTCAATAAACTCCCACGACATATATAAAAACAACTATCTAAGACTAAGAGAGGAGATATCTAAAGACTTGTCCTCTTGGAAAAACAAACCCCTGAACTGGCTAGGCAGAATAGGATTAATAAAAGTGAACATACTCCCCCGAATACTGTACCTCTTTTAAACAGTTCTAATCCCACTACCACCAGATTACATACCCAAACTACAAAAAATTATAGAAGACTGCATATGCACCAATACTAGACCACGAATCAAACAGCACACGATGCTCCTCTCTAGAGACAGGGGTGGACTAGGAGTACCTGACCTAACAACCTATAGACTAGCCAGATTGCTACAATGCTTGTTGGAATGGTGTCATAACACTGACAGTAAAGTATGGGTTAGACTAGACAATCTCCCAATATCCTTTAACTGCACAAATTCTTCAGGAATGGTATAAAACCATGAATACCAGCACTCATATATCTTCCCTATCATCCCCACTTCTACCAATAAAGAATCACCCTCACCTACCTTTCAACTACTCTACCTCCCCCTCAGGGATTTTCTACCCATTATGAAAAGGGATCCTACATTACACTCAGGAAGGAGATAAACTACTCACTTATGACACATTACAAGAACAGCATCCTGACCTTCACTTGTCATGGTTTAAATACCACCAACTATCTCACTTCATAAAACAAAAGAACAAAAATGACATATTCCGAAGTCTGACACCTTTTGAACAATTATGCACTATGCTCATCACCACCAAACACACCATCTCACTATTATGCAAAATCCTTTTAGTACCAAACGAATACATCATGCCATCATACACTACGTCCTGGAATACCAAATTAGACACAGACCTAGACACAAAAATATGGCTCAAAGCTTTTGTCTCAACTAAACGAGCATCTTCCTCAGCAACAACCCAGGAGATGTTACTAAAATTCCAATGTCGATGGTACCTCACCCCACAAAGGCTTCATAGATCTTTTTCCTCTGTAAGCGATCACTGCTGGAGGGGATGCGGCAAGATGGGGACTCACCTACATATATGGTGGTCATGCCTGAAGCTCCGTACTTACTGGGCTGAGGTATCTGGGTAATCTCGGATAAAATTGGGGTCATCATCCTGAACTCCCCTGACATCCTGCTACATCACTCCCTCCAAAAAATTAAAGACAAAACGAAATCCTCACTGTTAATCATAATGCTCAATAGCGCTAAAAAAAGAATTCCCCAAAAAATGGAAAATTCCCTAATACCCCACCCATGAAAGAATGGCGCACCCAAGACAGGCAAACTAGACACACACACAAGTATGATGGACCTATGGCAGGACTAAACATTCAGAAGCACAGAATGCGAAAGGCTTATTAACTCCCTGCTATAATGAGAGACACCCTACTTTCTTCCACATTCCCCCCTTCCTTTTTTTTTCCTTTTTCTCTCCCCCTTTTCCTTTCAATGTGTGTATCCAACAAGTTCCCCTCCTCAAAGAACTTATTAGAAACAGCTTTTGTTAAACGTTTTTACTATTGGTAAAATTGTTATCAGTATATACTGTATAACTGATTTTCTAACTTGACTAATTTTGTAATACTGTTATGTTAATCTTGATGTTCTTAATATGGACTATAAAAAATAAAAAATGAAAATTTGTGCAGAAACACCCCCCCGAAAGAAATACCGTGAATGATGAATACCTCGTTATCAGGAAGTGGTGACCTCTCACTGACATGTGCGACGCTAAAAAAATTGTTTAGTTAAGTTTCGTTTTCATTAGTTAAATAAATAACTTTGTTTCAGCAAATTAATTTAGTTAAGTTTTAAAAAAAAAATTTGTTTTGGCAAATTAGTTATGCTAATTAAAGGGACACTGAACACAATTTTTTTTCTTTCGTGATTCAGATAGAGCATGCAATTTTAAGCAACTTTCTAATTTACTCTTATTATCAAATTTCTTCATTCTCTTGCTATCTTTATTTGAAAAAGAAGGCATCTTAACTTTTTTATGGTTCAGGACTCTGGACAGCACTTTTTTATTGGTGGATGAATTTATCCGACATCTAAATTTACATTCTTGCATTTCAAATAAAGATACCAAAAGAGTGAAGTACATTTGATAATAGGAGTAAATTAGAAAGTTGCTTAAAATTGCATGCTCTATCTGAATCACAAATGAAAAAATTTGGGTTCAGTGTCCCTTTCGGATCCGTTCGTTTTTTCGGATCCCTTCTTTATTTATATGCATTATTCTATTCTGAAGTTTAGAATAGAATAATGCATATGAATAAAGCATGGATCTGAAAAAAACTAAAGGATCCGAAAAAAAACGATTTAAATAATTATAACTAAAAAAAATGATTTAAAACTGCCGCCACCAGCCACATTGCCGACACTAAATAAAGCTATTAACCTCTAAACCGCTGTCCCCCCACATCGCTAACATTACCTAAACTGATTAACCCCTAAACCACCACCCCACATCGCCGACACAAAATAAAGCTATTAACCCCTAAACCGCCATTCCTCGACATCGCCGACACTAACTAAACACTAAATAAACCTTTTAACCCCTAAACCTCAGTTCCCCAATATTGCCGAAACTAAATAAACCTAATAACCCCTAAACCGCCATTCCCAAACATCGCCAACACTAACTAAACCTATTAACCCCTAAACCACAGTTCCCAAACATCGCCAACACTAACTAAACCTATTAACCCCTAAACCGCAGTTCCCAAACATCGCCGATACAAACGAAACCTATTAACCCCTAAACCTCAGTTCTCCGACATTGCCAACACTAACTAAACCTATTAACCCCTAAACTGCCATCCCCCACATAGCAACAACCTAAATTAAACTGTAACACCCCCTAACTTTAACATAATTAAAATAAACCTAAATTAAAGTTACAATTATTAACTAACTACCAATTTAACCTAAATTAAAGTTACAATTATTAACTAACTACCAATTTAACCTAAATTAAAGTTACAATTATTAACTAACTACCAATTTAAAAATAAATACAAACTTACCTGTGAAATAAAAGAAAAACCTAAGCTATCTACAATATAACAATTTACTAACTATCTAGTTAAAATAAATACAAAGTTACCTGTGAAATAAAAATAAAACCTAAGCTTACACTAATAAAACCTAACATTAATAAAAAGAAAAAATCTAACATTAAAAAAATTAAAAGCCTAACATTACAAAAAAAATTAAAACTACAATTACAAAAAATAAGAAACACTAAAGTTACAAAAAATAAAAAAAATACCATTACAAAAAAATAGAAAGGCCTGTAGAAACAGAAAAAGAGACGCCACATAGAGCAGTATCGTCTGCACAGAGTATAACAGAGATCAAACCCAGACGGGTGGCTACTCACATAGAGGAAGGCACAGAAAGGTGCCTAACACAGCAAGTCAGGACCTAAGAAGTCACCCGACAGACTCACTTCCTAGATACGGGACCAGTCACGTGGAGGTTGAATGCCAATCCAGAGGACGGAGCCCCAATACGTCCTAAGATACCGACACATATCGCCAATTCACAGTAAGAGGTGTGGAGGATCGAAGACTCAACCTCTTTTCTGGACTCTGTAACCACCTCTTTTACTGCCCTTAAAATGGCATTCAGCTCTTTTTTGGCCCATTAAAGTCCTAATCTAAACAAAAAAAATACCCCAAAAAAAACAAAAGAAAAACTAACACTAACCAGAAAATCGGTACTCACAGTTGCTGAAATCCGGCGAAAGATCTTCATCCCAGCCGCAAAGCATCTTCATCCAGACGGGTCCATCTTCATCTATTGTGGGACCGGCATCTTCTTCATCCCTGTGGAGGCGGAGCGGTCGATGCGTGGAGGCAGAGGTCCAGGCAGAGATCCATTGGTCTAATGTTCAGGTCCTCTTCATGCGATCGTCCTCCTCACACAGAGGATTCAATGCACGGAAGCCCTTTTATATTGGGGTACCATTGCATTCCTATTGACTTAAAAATTTAAATCAGCCAATAGGAATTAGAGCTGCTTAAATCCTATTGGCTGATTTTTTTATTTTTGTAATGTTAGGTTTTATTAGTTTAAGCTTAAGTTTTATTTTTATTTCACAGGTAAGTTTGTATTTTTTTTTTTTTTTTAACTAGGTAGTTAGTAAATAGTTACAGTAAATATAAAAAGTCTACACACCCCTTATGCAACCATTTTATTTTAGTTTTTTATTTCTACTTACACCACCTAAAAGATTTTAGTTTGTTTTGCAATTGAGTTGTACAGTTTATAGGTCACATTAAAGGTGGAAAAAGTTCTGAAATGATTTATCTTTGTCTCATTTTTTTACATCACAGAAACTTAGGCCTAGATTTAGAGTTTTGTCGGTAAGGACCCGCGTAGCTAACGCCGTCTTTTTTCTGGCCGCACCATAAAAATAACTCTGGTATTGAGAGTCCACATAAAGGCTGCGTTAGGCTCCAAAAAAGGAGCGTAGAGCATATTTAACGCAGCTTCAACTCTCGATACCAGAGTTGCTTACGCAAACGGCCAGCCTCAAAAACGTGCTCGTACACGATTCCCCCATAGGAAACAATGGGGCTGTTTGAGCTGAAAAAAAAACTAACACCTGCAAAAAAGCCACGTTTAGCTCCTAACGCAGCCCCATTGTTTGCTATGCGTAAACACTTCCTAAGTATGCACCTAACACTCTAACATGTACCCCGAGTCTAAACACCCCTAACCTTACACTTATTAACCCCTATTCTGCCGCCCCCGCTATCGCTGACCCCTGCATATTATTATTAACCCCTAATCTACCGCTCCGGACACCGTCGCTACTTACATTATCCCTCTGTACCCCTAATCTGCTGCCCTAACATCGCCGACCCCTATATTATATTTATTAACCCCTAATCTGCCCCCCACAACGTCGCCTCCACCTGCCTACACTTATTAACCCCTAATCTGCTGAGCGGACCTGAGCGCTACTATAATAAAGTTATTAACCCCTAATCCGCCTCACTAACCCTATCATAAATAGTATTAACCCCTAATCTGCCCTCCCTAACATCGCCGACACCTAACTTCAATTATTAACCCCTAATAGCTCACCGCTATTCTAATAAATGTATTAACCCCTAAAGCTAAGTCTAACCCTAACACTAACACCCCCCTAAATTAAATATAATTTACATCCAACGAAATTAATTAACTCTTATTAAATAAATTACTCCTATTTAAAGCTAAATACTTACCTGTAAAATAAATCCTAATATAGCTACAATATAAATTATAATTACATTGTAGCTATTAGAGGATTAATATTTATTTTACAGGCAACTTTGTAATTATTTTAACCAGGTACAATAGCTATTAAATAGTTAAGAACTATTTAATAGTTACCTAGTTAAAATAATTACAAAATTACCTGTCAAATAAATCCTAACCTAAGTTACAATTACCTACAATTAAACCTAACACTACACTATCAATACATTAATTAAATACAATACCTACAAATAACTACAATGAAATAAACTAACTAAAGTACAAAAAATAAAAAAGAACTAAGTTACAAAAAATAAAAAAATATCTACAAACATAAGAAAAATATTACAACAATTTTAAACTAATTACACCTACTCTAAGCCCCCTAATAAAACAACAAAGCCCCCCAAAATAAAAAATGCCCTACCCTATTCTAAATTACTAAAGTTAATGGACATCTTCATTGTAGTTATTTGTAGGTATTGTATTTAATTAATGTATTGATAGTGTAGTGTTAGGTTTAATTGTAGGTAATTGTAGGTATTTAATTTAATTAATTTAATGATAGTGTAGTGTTAGGTTTAATTGTAACTTAGGTTAGGATTTATTTTACAGGTAATTTTGTAATTATTTTAACTAGGTAACTATTAAATAGTTCTTAACTATTTAATAGCTATTGTACCTGGTTAAAATAATTACAAAGTTGCCTGTAAAATAAATATTAATCCTAAAATATAGAAATACCTGTTACACTATGCAAGCGTAACTCTAGGGGGCGCTAGAAGAAATATATAAAACAATCTGTAGGATAATACTGAAGTATAGTAAAAACAATAAAAACTTAAAAATAATATAAAATGATCAGATAATAATGTATAAAGACAAAATAATAATGACAATTACAGAAAAAATGAGACATGGACTCTCATCAAATGTTCAATATAAACAGAAAATGCAGCTTAAAACAATATATAACAAATAAATAGTATTAAGTCTCTAATAAGTTCTTATCTGTATATGATATTGATGCTCAGACAGTCCCAAGATTAGGAGGGCACTTCAGAGGTTTATTAGTCCTCCTGGGTAGCACATATATAAGATTCTCCCTTAGATCCAGAAGTCAGCTCCTTGTCACAAAACCAGTCTGGGTAAATACTCTCTCTGTGCAAAGAAAATCACAAAGACAAAGGCGCCTCCTCGTGTGATATAGTTTGGACAAATGTAAAAATAGGTGAATACAGATTTTATACTCACAAGTAAAGCAGCACTCTGTTGTGCTTATAGAGGCAGACTGGGAGTTTTTAAAAAGGGTGGGGAACAATTTTTTAATCTTACTATTTTAGAATACCATAATAATATCCTATAACATATGATGCTGACATGATATCCACCATAAGATAATGTTTGGCTATGGTTGTTGTTTTTTACATCCTTTATTAACCAATTTGTACAGTACTTGTTTGTTTTTTAATAGAATGTGAATTATTTGGAAACGGTTTTAATCATTGTATTCTAACTATGGTCTGATTGAAACAGGTGTGCACTCACACACCTGATGAGGCAGGTTCACTTCCACACCTGAATAGGTGTGGTTATGTTTCACTCTTAGAGTGGTCATTTAGCATTTATAAGCCAGAGCTCTCAGTCTTTGGATAGAAGCCTGAGGAAACAGACAGAGATCTGAGAAACTAGTTGCTTGTTTATCCATTGTTACGGTCACATTTGTGACATTTTATATTGTATTTTACTGCACCATTAAACTATGGTATTTTAACTCTTTGCTGAGAGCCTGAGCTTGATTGAAATTTACCCTGGAGTGATTTGTTGCACTGCCTTGGTCAGTGAACTGGGACACTGTGAACTCCCAGTCTGCCTCTATAAGCACAACAGAGTGCTGCTTTACTTGTGAGTATAAAATCTGTATTCACCTATTTTTACATTTGTCCAAACTATATCACACAAGGAGGCGCCCTTGTCTTTGTGATTTTCTTTGCACAGAGAGAGTATTTAATCCTAAAATAGCTACAATGTAATTATAATTTATATTGTAGCTATATTAGGATTTATTTTACAGGTAAGTATTTAGCTTTAAATAGGAATAATTTATTTAATAAGAGTTAATTAATTTCGTTAGATGTAAATTATATTTAATTTAGGGGGGTGTTAGTGTTAGGGTTAGACTTAGCTTTAGGGGTTAATACATTTATTAGAATAGCGGTGAGCTCCGGTCGGCAGATTAAGGGTTAATAATTGAAGTTAGGTGTCGGCGATGTTAGGGAGGGCAGATTAGGGGTTAATACTATTTATTATAGGGTTAGTGAGGCGGATTAGGGGTTAATAACTTTATTATAGTAGCGCTCAGGTCCGCTCGGCAGATTAGGGGTTAATAAGTGTAGGCAGGTGGAGGTGACGTTGTGGGGGGCAGATTAGGGGTTAATAAATATAATATAGGGGTCGGCGGTGTTAGGGGCAGCAGATTAGGGGTACATAAGGATAACGTAGGTGGCGGCGCTTTGCGGTCGGCAGATTAGGGGTTAATAAGTGTAGGTAGCTGGCGGCGACGTCGTGGGGGGCAGGTTAGGGGTTACTAAATATAATATAGGGGTCGGCGGTGTTAGGGGCAGCAGATTAGGGGTACATAAGGATAACGTAGGTGGCGGCGCTTTGCGGTCGGCAGATTAGGGGTTAATAAGTGTAGGTAGCTGGCGGCGACGTCGTGGGGGGCAGGTTAGGGGTTACTAAATATAATATAGGGGTCGGCGGTGTTAGGGGCAGCAGATTAGGGGTACATAAGGATAACGTAGTTGGCGGTCGGCAGATTAGGGGTTAAAAAAATTTAATCGAGTGGCGGCGATGTGGGGGGACCTCGGTTTAGGGGTACATAGGTAGTTTATGGCTGTTAGTGTACTTTAGAGTACAGTAGTTAAGAGCTTTATGAACCGGCGTTAGCCCAGAAAGCTCTTAACTACTGACTTTTTTCCTGCGGCTGGAGTTTTGTCGTTAGAGTTCTAACGCTCACTTCAGCCACGACTCTAAATACCGGAGTTAGAAAAATCCCATTGAAAAGATAGGATACGCAATTTACGTAAGGGGATCTGGGGTATGGAAAAGTCGCGGCTGAAAAGTGAGCGTTAGACCCTTTTTTGAGTGACTCCAAATACCAGAGTTAGCCTAAAACCAGCGTTAAGAGCCTCTAACGCTGGTTTTCACGGCTAATGCCAAACTCCAAATCTAGGCCATAACATTTTAACAGGGGTGTGTAGACTTTTTATATCCACTATATATTGTAGCTAGCTTAGGTTTTATTTTTATTTCACAGGTAAGTTTGTATTTATTTTTAAATAGGTAGATAGTTAATAATTGTAACTTTAATTTAGGTCTATTTTAATTATGTTAAAGTTAGGGGGTGTTAGGTTTAGGGGTTAATATATTTTAATTTAGATTGTTGCGATGTGGGGGCTGGCGGTTTAGGGGTTTATAGGTTTAGTTAGTGTTGGCGATGTGAGGGGGGGGCGGTTTAGGGGTTATTAGGTTTATTTACGACTAGATTACGAGTTTTGCGGTAAGCTGAAAAAGCAGTATTAACAGGTCCTAACGCTGCTTTTTCACTACCGCTGCTATTACGAGTCTTGCAGGTTTAGGGGCCCCGCACACATTTTTGATCTTACCGCAAACTGACTTACGTAAACTTCGTAAACCCTTTTTCTATGGGACTTCCATAGCGCCGGTATTACAAGTCTGTCCTGGGAGGCCAAAAAGTGAGCAGTACACCCTCTACCTCCAAGATTCCTAGCGCATTCTAAAGCCAGTAGTTAAGAGTTTTATGGTACAACGCCGTAACATAAAACTCATAACTAAAGTGCTAAAAAGTACACTAACACCCATAAACTAACTATTAAAGGGCCATGATACCCAAATGTTGAAACACTTGAAAGTGATGCAGCATAGCTGTAAAAAGTGACTATAAAATATCACCTGAACATCTCTATGTAAAAAAAAAAAGATATTTTACCTCAAAAGATACTCAGTAGCCACATCCCATTGTAAACGACTTCTAAGCAGCAAATCAGTATGTCTGTCCCGGGACAGTCGAAGGATTGAGCCTCGTGCACTCTCATATTATAGGATTTTTTCTACCTTAATTCCGATTGGCTGATAGAATTCTATCAGCCAATCGGAATCTAAGGGACGCCATCTTGGATGACGTCACTTAAAGAGATATTCATTACAAAGAAGCCGTTGTTTGAAGAGGATGCTCCACGTCGGATGTCTTGAAGATGGACCTGCTCCACGCCGGAAGGATGAAGATAGAAGATGCCGTCTGGATGAAGCCTTCTGCCCATCTGGAGGACTACTTCTGCCCATCTGGAGGAAACCTTCTGCCGGCTTCATTGAGGACATCTTGCCGCTTGGATGAAGACTTCTCTGGGTAAGTGAATCTTCGGGGGTTAGTGTTAGGATTTTTTTAAGGGTGTATTGGGTGGGTTTATTTTTTAGGTTAGAGCTTTGGGCCTGCAAAATAGCTAAATGCCCTTTTAAGGGTAATGCCCATCCAAATGCCCTTTTCAGGGCAATGGGGAGCTTAGGTTTTTTTAGTTAGTAATTTATTTGGGGGGGGTTGGTTGTGTGGGTGGTGGGTTTTACTGTTGTGGGGGTTGTTTGTATTTTTTTTTTACAGGTAAAAGAGCTGATTACTTTGGGGCAATGCCCCACAAAAGGCCCTTTTAAGGGCTATTGATAGTTTAGTTTAGGCTAGGTTTTTTTTGGGGGGGGGGTTTATTTTGATAGAGTTATTAGATTAGGTGTAATTAGTTTAAAGATCTGTAATTTGTTTTTTATTTTCTGTAATTTAGTGAGTTTTTTTGTGATTTAGCTAATTTAATTTATTTAATTGTATTTAATTTATTTAATTGTATTTTATTTATTTAATTTATTTAATTGTAGTGTAGTGTTAGGTGTTATTGTGACTTAGGTTAGGTTTTATTTTACAGGTCAATTTGTATTTATTTTCGCTAGGTAGTTATTAAATAGTTAATAACTATTTAGTAACTATTCTACCTAGTTAAAATAAATACAAACTTGCCTGCAAAATAAAAATAAACCCTAAGCTAGCTACAATGTAACTATTAGTTATATTGTAGCTATTTTAGGGTTTATTTTATAGGTAAGTATTTAGTTTTAAATAGGAATAATGTAGTTAATAATAGTAATTTTATTTAGATTTCTTTTAATTATATTTCAATTAGGGGGTGTTAGGGTTAGACTTAGGTTTAGGGGTTAATACATTTAATATAGTGGACGACGTTGGGGGCGGCAGAATAGGGGTTAATAAGTGTAGGTAGGTTTCGGTGACATTGGGGCGGCAGATTAGGGCTTGATAAATATAATGTAGGTGGTGGCGATGTTGGGGGCAGCAGATTAGGGGCTAATAAGTATAATGTCGGTGGCGGCGGTATCCGGAGCGGCAGATTAGGGGTTAATAAGAATAATGTAGGTGGAGGCGATGTCGGGGGTGGCAGATTAGGGGTTAATAAGTGTAAGATTTGGGGTACACACAAACACTTAGACACACACACACAAAAACACTCAGGCACACACACACACACAAAAGCACTCAGACACACACACAAAAACTCAGACACGCACACATACAAAATATGTAAACTGCACTGCATTAATTATAAAGCTCATGCCTAGAGCTGCTCCCTGGCCCAGCAGAGCATCAAATGAAAGATAAATGGAGCACTCTAAAAATAAATCACTAAAGAAAAGGTTTAGGTGTGCAAACTATGAAAATTCTGCTCTCTGACTCTGTTCCAAGTCTGTCAGTGCACAGCCCCGGGCCGCATGCCTACCGCTTCTTATGGCCAAGCACCTCTGCTCTCTGCCCACCCCCAGACCCCCCTCCGCTCTCCCCTCCTACCTCTTCAGTGTGCACTTAGTGTACCGTAACCTTAGGGTCTGGTGGGCATCATACATGGCTCCTTCACTTTAGAGACAGTGTCAGACAGTCATGCGGTCAGGTGCCAGGCTTATGATTTCCCAGTTCCCATTTGAGACAGCACTGAGTAGTGAGCACAGATAGGCAGGCAGGTTTAGGTTAGCAGTGCAACTTCACAAGCCCCACGGAACACCCACAACATTCATAGTGAAATTGGGCAGGGGAGGAGCAAAGTACAAACAAGCAAAAGAAGCCGGGAAAACTATTTGTGGAAATTGCAGCGCTGGCTCAAGGGGCAAAAAATTAAGTGTCTACAACTTTCCCAGTCCCTCTAATGTTCACAAATGCTGGCCCCTCTAATAAAAAATATATGTATCTTTACATTGTATTTCTTTGAATTTCAATAAAATTAAAAAAAAATAAAAAAAAATTGGTGGTGTCACCCCCTGGAGGGTGTCACCCGGGTGTGGCCCGCACCCCCTTAGTGACGCCACTGATTACCAGCGCTGCAGGTAAGTGAGTGGTGAGAAAAAACTGCACGTTAGCACCGCACAGCTCATAACACAAAACTTGTAATCTGGCCATTAGTGTTTTAGTTAGTGTTGGCGATGTGGGTGTACGGCAGTTTAGGGGTTAATAGGTTTAGTTAGTGTTAGCGATGTTTGGGAACTGCGGTTTAGGGGTTAATAGGTTTAGTTAGTGTTGGCAATCCCAGGGAACTGCGGTTTAGGGGTTAATAGGTTTAGTTAGTGTTGGCGATGTCGGGGAACTGCGGTTTAGGGGTTAATAGGTTTAGTTAGTGTCGGCAATGTCGGAACTGCGGTTTAGGGGTTAATAGGTTTAGTTAGTGTCGGCGATGTTGGGGAACTGCGGTTTAGGGGTTAATAGGTTTAGTTAGTGTCGGCGATGTCGGGGAACTGCGGTTTACGGGTTAATAGGTTTAGTTAGTGTCGGCGATGTCGGGGAACTGCGGTTTAGGGGTTAATAGGTTTAGTTAGTGTCGGCGATGTCGGAACTGCGGTTTAGGGGTTAATAGGTTTAGTTAGTGTTGGCGATGTCGGGAAACTGCAGTTTAGGGGTTAATAGGTTTAGTTGGTGTCGGCGATGTCGGAACTGTGGTTTAGGGGTTAATAGGTTTAGTTAGTTTAGTAGTGCAATGCTGCTCGTTCAGCAAAGGATAACAAAATAATGACGCAAATTTGATAATAGAAGTAAATTTGAAAGTTGTTTAAAATTGTATGTTCTTTCCAAAATCGTGAAATAATTGTTTGGGGTTTCCTTTCCCTTTAGGTTGGAACCTCTGCTTATAGAAGATTTACATTTTGAAAAATATGTAATATTTTCAAATTGTCAACAGAAAATATATCAAGCAATACATGTATTGTTATTCCAAACATGTAATCTATTTGGTAATATGTTCACTTTGTAAAATGTAGTAAACAAGCAAAACAAAATACAAAATGAAAGAAAACATAGAAGTGCAAAAAGAAAATGCTCTTAATCTGTTCATTTTGTTAATGTACCTGCAAAAGTTAAAGTGAGCACCATAGGGTCCTAACTTATGAGCCAATGACAATAGGCATCTGTGTGCAATCACCACTCACCAGCTAGCACCTATCAGTACGTTAATATTTCTAAACCTATGATTTTTAACAGTGGATACCAAGAGAATGAAGTTAAATTTAAAAACATCAATAAATTGAAAAGTCTCTTGAAATTGCATGAACTATCTGAACTAATGATCTATCTCAGTGGTTCCCAAGCTTTTTCAGGTCACTGCTGCCCCCTTGGTTCTATAAACTCACCATCAGTGCCCCCTAACATTATCCATAAAAGTGATATTCAGACCAGGGGCCCCATTTATTAAAGCCTTGACGGACAAGGTTTTCCTCCAGGATCCATCTCCCCAGGGCATTGCATTTAACATTGCACAAGCTCTTGCACAGCCAATAAAAACTAATTATTCAGTGCTGCACAAGTCTACATTTTACCTACTGGAGTATATTAAATTGTTTAGAAATTGCTCCTTTTTTATTTTCTCATTTTAAATATTTGATTTTGCCTTTTATATCCCCACCCATACTGAACTTTTCTGAACTTAAAGGGACAGTATACATCAATTATCATATAGCTGGATGTAATAGACACTAATATAAAGACGAATATGCAGATACCAATATAAAAATCCAGTATAAAACCTTTTTAAAACTTTCTTAAAAGCTCCCAGTTTAGCACTGTTGATGAGGTAGTTTGGGAGACCCACTGAAAGGGGCTGGGTAAACAAAAAGATCAGACCCCCCCCCCTCCTTCCCTGAATATGAAAAGACAGCAGTGACGTGCAGTGACGTCAGAGGCTGGTGAGGCAGTGGCTAGGATACGCCTTCATTCTTTAGATATCCTTTGTTGAAGAAATAGCAATGCACATGGGTGAGCCAATCACATGAGGTATCTATGTGCAGCCACCAATCAGCAGCTACTGAGCATATTTAGATATGATTTTCAACAAAGGATATCAAAAAAATGAAGGCAATTAGATATTAGATGTAAATTGGAAAGTTATTTAAATTTGCATATGGGTTTCATGTCCCTTTAAATGGTGTCTTGGAAAACTGGTCAACTTAGTAAACATCTGATTTTAGTCTAAAAGGATTGTGACAGAAACTCTTGCCAGATAACACAATGCTTGCTCTGATTATGAGATCTAGAAATCCATGCCCATTAAAATATGTTTAAAACATACTTTTTACTTTAATGCAGCAAATTATGCTTATAAATTCTTTCATTATTCAGTAAATATAAAAATGTCTTGATCCAGTGGCGGCTGGTGAAATTTAAAGATGGTGGGGCGCTTGACCCCACCCCTTTAAATAAAGCCACACCATCAGATGGCACTACCAATTCATTAATTAAATAAATAAAAGGTAGACAGAAACACAGAAAAGCACTCGAGGGGAAAGGGAGAGACGGGGGGAGAGAGACACAGAGGGTTAGAGAGAAAGAGAGAGAGAGACACAATCACACACAGAGGGTTAGAGAGAGAGAAAGAGAGAGAGAGACACAATCACACACAGAGGGTTAGAGAGAGAGAGAAAGAGAGAGACAAGCACACACAGAGGGTTAGAGAGAGAGAAAGAGAGAGAGAGAGACACAATCACACACAGAGGGTTAGAGAGAGAGAAAGAGAGAGAGACACAATCACATACAGAGGGTTAGAGAAAGAGAGACACAATCACACACATAGGGTTAGAGAGAGAGAAAGAGAGACACAATCACACACAGAGGGTTAGAGAGAGAGAGAGAAACAGAGAGAGACACAATCATACACAGAGGGTTAGAGAGAGAGAGAAAGAGAGAGAGACACAATCACACACAGAGGGTTAGAGAGAGAGAGAAAGAGAGAGAGAGAGACATAATCATACACAGAGGGTTAGAGAGAGAGAGAGACACAATCACACACAGAGGGTTAGAGAGAGAGAGAGAGAGAGAGAGAGAGAGAGAAAGAAAGAGACACAATCACACACAGAGGGTTAGAGAGAGAGAGAAAGAGAGACACAATCACACACAGACGGTTAGAGAGAGAGAAAGAGAGAGACAATCACACACAGAGGGTTACAGAGAGAGAGAGACACAATCACACACAGAGGGTTAGAGAGAGATAAATAAAGAGAGAGAGAGAGAGACACAATCACACACAGAGGGTTAGAGAGAGAGAAAGAGAGAGAGACACAATCACATACAGAGGGTTAGAGAAAGAGAGACACAATCACACACAGAGGGTTAGAGAGAGAGACACAATCACACACAGAGGGTTAGAGAGAGAGAGAAATATAGAGAGACACAATTATACACAGAGGGTTAGAGAGAGAGAGAAAGAGAGAGAGACACAATCACACACAGAGGGTTAGAGAGAGAGAAAGAGACACAATCATACACAGAGGGTTAGAGAGAGAGAGAGAGACACAATCACACACAGAGGGTGAGAGAGAGAGAGAGAGAGAGAGAGAGAGAGAGAGAGAGAGAAAGAGACACAATCACACACAGAGGGTTAGAGAGAGAAAGAGAGACAAAATCACACACAGAGGGTTAGAGAGAGAAAGAGAGAGAGAGAGACAATCGCATACAGAGGGTTAGAGAGAGAGAGAAAAAGACACAATCACACACAGAGGGAGAGAGAGAGAGAGAGAGAGAGAGAGAGAGAGAGAGAGAAAGAGAGAGAGAGACCCAATCACACACAGAGGGTTAGAGAGACACAATCACACACAGAGGGTTAGAGAAAGAGAAAGAGAGAGAGACACAATCACACACAGAGGGTTAGAGAGAGAGAAAGAGAGAGAGACACAATCACACACAGAGGGTTAGAGAGAGAGAGAGAAAGAGAGACACAATCACACACAGAGGGTTAGAGAGAGAGAGACACACAATCACACACAGAGAGTTAGAGAGAGAGAGAAAGAAAGAGAGAGACAAATCACACACAGAGGGTTAGAGAGAGAGAGAGAGACACAATCACACACAGAGGGTTAGAGAGAGAGAAAGAGACACAATCACACACAGAGGGTTAGAGAGAGAGAAAGAGAGACACAATCACACACAGAGGGTTAGAGAGAGAGAAAGAGAGGCACAATCATACACAGAGGGTTAGAGAGAGAGAAAGAGAGAGACACAATCACACACAGAGGGTTAGAGAGAGAGAAAGAGAGAGAGAGACACAATCATACACAGAGGGTTAGAGAGAGAGAGAGAGAAAGAGAGAGAGACACAATCACACACAGAGGGTTAGAGAGAGAGAGAGAGAGACACAATCACACACAGAGGTTTAGAGAGACACATAAGGGATGAGAGAGTCAGAGGGGGAGGAAGAGAGACAGAGAGAGAAAGAGACCATGGGGGAGAACAACACATAAGGAGAGAGATGGATAGATAGAGAGACACACACACACACAAGGGGGGGGGGGGAGGGACCACTGCATTTTTTAATAATAAAACAGCAGAGCTACAGAAAGTTCATAAAGTGAGACTATAATTTAGTGTGAAGTACAGAGGCAAGCTGCTAAGTTAGTGGGTGTAAATTTTGAGTAAACAAAATACAAAAACGATCCTTTGCTGTAAAAGAGTAAAAAAAACACTAAACCACATTCATTAAATTATCATTTTCACTAACAGAATCCCTTTTAGTAAAATCTTACTTTAATAAGATGTGGCTGAAACACTGCTCTCTCTCTGCCTCTCTTCCTGCTCTGTATAAGGATTCAGGAAGTGACAGTGGCACATTCCACTGCACTTAGAGGGGAAGAACAGAACTCTCTTTTTCACTTTAGCAAAGCTAGCAGGTTCACAGGACAGCAACAAAATATATGAAAGTTGTTTTTTTCCGTTTTTTTGTTTTGTTTTATATGATTTAACATCCAGCCCCAACCCTAAGTTCCACTTACTAATGCCTCTCGCTGGATTGGTTCAGCCCAAATAGGACTGCCTCAAATAAGCAGTTAATGGGCCATGCAATGATCTTAACCACTTTCATCCAGTAGGTGGCGCAGCATGTTGTGTAATGGTGGGCAGACCTGATTGTGCCTCTCCATTGCACAACATATAGCTGTGGGGAAAAAAATGCTGGGGGGGGGAATTTTTTTTTTTAAGCCAATAAAAAAATATATATATTTTTGCCCATATGAGAGGTGAAGCACTGCCTCACCTGCCTCTAGTGACTGCACATCACTGAAAGACAGATATCATATACATGAGCCTGCAGGAGTCTGTAAACACATGTATATATCTGACACTGTGGGGCTTGGTTAGGATCAGCACAATGTTCTTAAAAAATAAGCAAAACTATACATTTTTATAAAAACACTACCAGATGGGTGTTCTGTCAGACTAGCGAATTCATCAGACTAGCAAACGTAAGTGATGTTCCGTCAGCTGTCTGATAAAAATCCATACCGCGCATGCGCTGCTCTTCCAAATGCAACTACGTTACAGCCCATCAGAATAGTGAACGGAATGGCCGCGTGCACTAGCAACATTTCTATTTCTATATGTAAATATAATAGTACACACGCTGCATGTTAACAGCTGTCACATGTACAATTAGTATTGTGCGGTACAGATTAGTACACATGCTGTCCTGCATTGTTTTGTACCTATATAAAAACCTTCTACCTTTTGTAGAAGTCTACTGTTTCTTGTCCCTGTAACATTTCAAGATAGGTATGTCCAATGCTTGTGGAGACCAGACAGTTGTGTTCAAAGACGGACAAGAAACCGTAGACTTCTACAAAAGGTAGTAAGTGTTTATATAGGTACAAAAAAATGCAGGACAGCGTTTTTACTAATCTGTATCGCACAATGCAAATTGTACATGTGACATCTGTTAACATGCTGCGTGTGTACTATTATATTTACAAATAGAAATGTTGCTAGTGCGCAGAGCCGTTCCCTTCACTATTCTGATGTGTTGTGACGTAGTTGCATTTGGAATGCTATGAGAAGAGCAGTGCATGCGCACTATGGATTTTTTATCAGACAGCTGACGGAATGTCATTTCCGTTCACTAGTCTGATTAATTTGCTAGTCTGACAGAACATGAACTATATAAATGGATCATCTACAAAACATTTTTGCAAAGAAAAATCTAGTGTACAATGTCCCTTTAAAGTCTGCTTACATACAAACCATGTAAACAAGAAAGTTTAGATAAAATAATACTCCCAGTGTGGGTCTGTGACAAAGAGACACTGAAAAGGAAATTTATTCTTACCTGATAAATTTGTTTCTTTTACGATACGATGAGTCCACGGATTTCATCCTTACTTGTGGGATATCGCCTCCTGGTCAGCAGGAGGAGGCAAAGAGCACCACAGCAGAGCTGTATATATAGCTCCTCCCTTCCCTCCCACTCCAGTCATTCGACCGAAGTTAGGAAGAGAAAGGAAAAGCCAAGGTGCAGAGGTGACTGAAGTTTAACAAAATTAAAGACCTGTCGTAAAAGAAACAAATTTATCAGGTAAGAATAAATTTCCTTTTCTTTTACAAGATACGATGAGTCCACGGATTTCATCCTTACTTGTGGGATACAATACCAAAGCTATAGTACACGGATGAAAAGGGAGGTACAAGACAGGGAACCTAAACGGAAGTCACCACTGCTTGAAGAACTTTCCTCCCAAAAAACAGCCTCAGACGAAGCAAAAGTATCAAATTTGGAAAAAGTGTGAAGAGACGACCAAGTTGCAGCTTTGCAAATCTGTTCAACAGAAGCATCATTTTGGAATGCCCATGTGGAAGCCACAGCCCTAGTGGAATGAGCCGTAAGTCGATCAGGAGGCTACTGTCCAGCAGTCTCATATGCAAAACGGATGATACTCTTCAGCCAAAAGGAAAGAAAGGTAGCCATAGCTTTCTGACCCCTATGTTTCCCAGAAAACACAACAAACAGGGAAGGCGATTGACGAAAATCCTTAGTTGCCTGTAAGTAAAACTTCAAGGCACGGACCACATCCAAATTATGTAATAGTCGCTCCTTCTTAAAAGAAGGAGCAGGACACAAGGAAGGAACAACAATTTCCTGATTAATAATTTTTTTTTTTTAAACAACCTTAGGAAGAAAACCAGGTTTGGTACGTAACACCACCTTATCTGAATGAAAAATAAGATAAGGAGAATCACATTGTATCGCTGAAAGCTCAGATACTCTTTGAGCAGAAGAAATAGTAACCAAAAATAAAAAACTTTCCAAGATAATAACTGAATATCTATGGAATGCATAGGTTCAAACCAGTGATGTGCAGTCACTAGAGGCAGGTAAGGCAGTGCTTCACCTCTCATATGGGCAAAAATATATATATTTTTTTATTGGCTTTAAAAAAAATTTTAATTTTTTTTTTCCCAGCATTTTTTTTCTCACAGCTATATGTTGTGCAATGAAGAGGCACAAGCAGGTCTGCCCACCATTACACAACATGCTGCGCCATCTACTGGATGCAAGTGGTTAAGATCATTGCATGGCCCATTAACTGCTTATTTGAGGCAGTCCTATTTGGGCTGAACCAATCCAGCGAGAGGCATTAGTAAGTGGAACATAGGGTTGGGGCTGGATGTTAAATCATATAAAACAAAACAAAAACTGAAAAAAACAACTTTCATATATTTTGTTGCTGTCCTGTGAAGCTGCCAGCTTTGCTAAAGTGAAAAAGAGAGTTCTGTTCTTCCCCTCTAAGTGCAGTGGAATGTGCCACTGTCACTTCCTGAATCCTTCCAGAGCAGGAGAGAGGCACAGAGAGCAGTGTTTCACCCACATCTTATTAAAGTAAGATTTTACTGATAGGGATTCTGTTAGTGAAAATGATAATTTAATGAATGTGGTTTAGTGTTGGTTTACTCTTTTACAGCAGGGTCGTTTTTGTATTTTTTTTACTCAAACTTTACACCCACTAACTTAGCAGCTTGCCTCTGTACTTCACACTAAATTATAGACTAATTTTCTGAACTCTCTGTAGCTCTGCTGTTTTATTACTTTAAAATGCTGTGGTCCCTCTCCCCCCCCCCCCTTGTGTGTGTGTGTGTGTGTGTGTCTCTCTCTCTATCCATCTCTCTCCTTATGTTTTGTTCTCCCCCATGGTCTCTTTCTCTCTCTGTCTCTCTTCCTCCCCCTCTGACTCACATCCCTTATGTAATGAAAGAATCTATAAGCATAATTTGCAGCATTAAAGTAAAAAGTATGTTTTAAACATATTTTAATGGGCATGGATTTCTAGATCTCATAATCAGAGCAAGCATTGTGTTATCTGGCAAGAGTTTCTGTTACAATCCTTTAAACTAAAATCAGATGTTTACTAAGTTGACCAGTTTTCCAAGACACCATTTAAAGGGACATGAAACCCATATGCAAATTTAAATAACTTTCCAATTTACATCTAATATCTAATTTTCTTCATTATTTTGATGTCCTTTGTTGAAAATCATATCTAAATATGCTCAGTAGCTGCTGATTGGTGGCTGCACATAGATACCTCATGTGATTGGCTCACCCATGTGCATTGCTATTTCTTCAACAAAGGATATCTAAAGAATGAAGGCGTATCCTGCCACTGCCTCACCAGCCTCTGACATCACTGCACGTCACTGGTTCAAAAGGAACCCCTTGAAGAACTTTAAGAACTAAATACAAACTCCAAGGAGGAGCAATTGATCTAAACACAGGCCTGAGTCTAGTCAGAGCCTGACAAAAAGATTGAACATCTGGAACATCTGCCAGACGCTTGAGTAACAAAATAGACAAAGCAGAAATCTGTCCCTTTAAGGAACTAGCTGACAACCCTTTCTCCAATCCGACTTGGAGAAAAGACAAAATCCTGGGAATCCTAACCCTAATCCATGAGTAGCCTTTGGATTTGCACCAATAAAGATATTTACACCATATCGTATGATAACAAATACCAAAGTATCACAAAAAGAGAATGAATAAAATAAATGTGATAAGATAAGATAAAATAAGCAACAGTTACTGGACTTTCTGGGGGAGGTTGTGTGGTTCAGCTTCTACACTCCTTACCACGGTTTCTAGTATTCTGTTAAGCTCATATTGAGCAATTACTACACTGTATTGCCTATACTTATCAGAAAAGGTGTTGTTAGCAGGTCTGGTGACGCTATTTTATATATTTTATATATGATGTTTTAATAAATTCATTTATCTGAACAACCAGAACAAGAATCTGTTTTACCCAACACTATAAAAGTGGGTATGCGCTTCTACCTGAGCTTGGTTATAGCTCCACCGCATGATCAAGAGAGACCACACAGAAGATTGAAGAGTGCCAGGAAGAGTATACATATCCTTATATGAACTTTATTTACCAATTTATTTTTGGTCTAATATATATGAGTGGCACCACATATTTTAATTCACACCTTTAGGGCTTATTTTACCATATCGTATGGTCATTTTTTCTAGTAACAGGCTTACGTGCCTGAATCAAGGAATCTATGATCGAATTAGAAAAACCTCGCTTAGATAAGGTTAAGCGGTCAATCTCCAAGCAGTTAGCTGCAGAGAAACTAGATTCGGATGATGGAAGGGCCCCTGAGTTAGCCCCTCAATGGGGCTAATGGGGCAATAATGGAAGGGCCCCTGAAGAGCCCCTCAATGGAAGTGTCTACGGTGTCTGAGATAACATGCCCACCAGATCGGCGTACCAAGTCCAGCAAGGCCACGCGGGAGCGATGAATATCACCGAAACCCTCTCCTGTTTGACTCGAGCAATCACCCGGGGAAGGAGAGCAAATGGAGGGAACACATAAGCGAGGCTGAAAGACCAAGGCACTGCCAAGGCATCAGCTCAGCCTGGGGATCCCTGGACCTGGATCCGTATCTCGGAAACTTGGCATTCTGTTGAGACGCCATAAGATCCAACACCGGCATGCCCCATCTGAGAATCAGGTTGGCAAAACCTCCGGATGAAGTTCCCATTCTCCCGAATGAAAAGTCCGTCTGCTCAGAAAATCCGCTTCCCAGTTTTCCCCACCTGGGATATGGATTGCGACAGATAACAAGAGTGAGACTCCGCCCACTGAATTATCTTGGCAACTTCTGTCATCGCTAAGGAACTCCTTGTTCCTCCCTGATGATTGATGTAAGCTACAGCCGTAATGTTGTCCGACTGGAATCTGATAAACCTGGCTGCAGCCAACTGAGGCTAAGCCTGAAGTGCATTCAATATTGCTCTCAACTTTAGGATATTGATGGGAAGTAGAGACTCCGTTCGAGACCATACATCCTGAGCTCTCAGGGAGTTCCAGACTGTTCCCCATCCTATCAGGCTGGCATCCTTTGTCACTATCACCCATGAGGGTCTGCGAAAGCATGTTCCCTGGGATAGATGATCCAGCGACAGCCACCAAGCAGAGAGTCCCTTGTTTCCTGGTCTAGATTTTTTTGATGAGACAAATTTGTATAATCTCCATGCCACTGACCGAGCATGGTCAGTCGCAGAGGCCTGAGATGAAACCGAGCAAACGGAATGATGTCCATTGCCGCTACTATAAATCCAATCACCTCCATGCACTGAGCCACTGACGGCCAAGGATTTGTCTGAAGAACCCAGCATGTGTTCAGAATCTTTACCTTTCTGACCTCCGACAAAAAGATTTTCATGGATAGAGAGTCGATTAGAGTTCTCAAATAAGGAACCCTTGTTTGTGGAACTAGCGAACTCTTTCCCAGATTTACCTTCCACCCATGAGTCCTCAGGAAGGATAGAACAACGTCGGAATGAGACGTTGTTAGCTGAAAGGACGACGCCAGTAGCAGAATATCATCTAGATAAGGCGCCACTGCAATGCCCCGCCGGTCTTAGAACTGACAACAGAGACCCCAGAACCTTTGTGAAAATTCTGGGTGCCGTGGCCAGACCAAAAGGAAGAGTCACAAACTGAAAATGTTTGTCCAGGAAGACAAACCTCAGGAACTTGTGATGATCTTCTGTGGATAGGAACATGAAGATATGCATCCTTTAAATCCACGGTAGTCAAAAATGGACCCTTCTGGATCAATGAAAGAATGGTACGAATAGTTTCCATCTTGAATGATGGAACTCTGAGAAACTTGTTTAGACTCTTGAGGTCTAAAATAGGTCAGAACGTTCCCTCTTTTTCTGGAACTACAAAGAGAATTGGATTAAAAAAACTCTGTCACCGGTCCTGTATTGGAACAGGACATATTACTCCCATGGAAGAGAGGTCACCTACACAATGTAAGAATGCCTCTTTTTTTTTTAATCTGGTCTGTAGATAATCGAGAAAGAAGAAACCTTCCTCTGGAGGAGGAATTTCTGAACTCCAACTGATACCCCTGAGACACGATTTCTAGAGTCCAAGGATCCCGAACATCTCTTATCCAAGCCTGGACAAAGACAGAAAGACCACCCCCTACCAGATCTGATCCCTGATAAGGGGCCCACCCTTCATGCTGATTTGGGAGCAGCAGCAGGCATCTTGAACTATTGAATCTCGTTCCCAGACGGGTGCGGTCACCAGGTGGGCTTGTCTGGCAATATTACATGTATGTATTGGGTACTTGTAAAGCGCGGCTAATCACCCGTAAGGGTCTCAAGCGCTGCTCATTTCATCGACCTCGGAAGGACGAAAGGCTGAGTGGACCTCGCTGGGGATCGAACCTATACAACCCTTGGGCTGCTACAGAGCTCAGCCACAGTGCCATAGCATGATGAGCTATCTGTCCAGCTCCGAATAGTTCCCATCCTGTTTAGAAGAAGAGGGAGGGGGAATTCCCTAGAAATTTCAAAGGTAGGACTTCTCATCCTGAGGGAGGAGACATCAGAAATAATATCCTTCCCCAGAACAGGATTTCAACCATAAGGCTCTGCATGCTAAGATGGAAACTCCCGAACTCTTAGCCGCCAACATGGTAATCTGCAAAGAAGCATCTGTAACAAATTAATAAGCCAATTTAAGAGCTTTAATTCACCTTTAAACATAAAAACAATGCTATGGTTGCTTTTGTTCCATCCTAAGCTTTCACAAAGGATGAAATCACAAAATTAAACAGCAGAAATGTTGTAATAACAAAAGGGACCTTACTGCTTCACAAACTGATGGACAGATATTATTTACTTTTCTGTGCAAAGGCAAATTATAATTGCATGCAAAGATTGCGTAACGTAGATACCCTACAGAAATTAATATGCACAGTTGGTCGCCTGCCAATCAGGATTTAGGCAAGGCGAAATGTAACCCATCAGCGGAAAAAAAAACCCATCGCGGGTACTGAATGAAAGGTGTTACTGTCCTTATCTTAAACAGTAATTAGTTACGTCTCTGAGCAGAAAGAAACCTAGTTTATTTCAGGAACAGGTATTAATTAAAACGAACAGAGACTGAAAACCCCCTTTAGTACCTTTTTATTTTTTATTATTATTATTATTTTTTTAATAAACTACTCAACAGTTCATGTTTAAGGTATTAAAAGGTACTATAGCTTACAGCATCCCAATCTGAAAGGGATTGCTCTGAAACATGGGGAACAGAATAATAACGTTATTGTTGCTTTTCCATAGTATATAAGCAACCAAACGTATGGGACAGTAGTCAACGATAAATGCACTGCTATCTGGGACTGATCAGACAGAATCAGCTAAACCATCAATGGTTACATCTTTAATTCCCAAATATTAATGGGACCCTGAATTTTAAAAAATATTTTAAATACTACGGGCTGTCAACGCCTCTCTGTCTAACATGATAGAGAAAGCGTCCCATGCACCAAAAGACTCTCCGGACGGCGCGAAAACCTCTCAGCTAGTATGTTGTTTAAAACACAGCTGAGGAGGCATCTGGCATTCCGTTGGAGATAACAAATGGCGAGCGCTCAATGGCAGGTAACTAAGCTCAGCCTATCGTGGGCATAGACAAACAGGAACCGCTGAGAAAGCAATAAACAGGCAAATGGCGTGCACACAATGGCACGTATCGAAGCTCCGCCCATCGTGGGCATATCGATCTCAAGCCCCCTTGCGGCTAACAATGTTCAAACAAAAACAAAGCCGCCGGGAAAGTTAGTTCACTCAGTATAAACTGAAAGAAACGTAACAGCCTGTGAAACACAAAGCAACATAAAACTCCCTGTCGGCTTTACTTTAAACATAAGCCGTAGCGAGCAGGGGCACCTGTTATGAAAAGGGACATTTTACACTTTGATCTTTAATCCCTTATCTGCGAAAACAGGATAACTTCTACTCCCAAATCGTAATATTTCTACAAAATAATTATTGGAAGCATGAACAAATAACATTCTACCGTAAATAGAAACACCCTGCCTGCCGGCTTCATTTCAGGAATAGAAACCGTGAGACGCAGGGATACGCAACATGTCAAATATAACACCCTCACAAAAGTCCAACTTAACACCAAAGAGTGAGATAGGATAACCCTCCCTGTCGGCTGTTAAACTAGGTAGAAGCCGCTGGGGTTTATACAGAGTGAAGAGATGACATGTTGCTTCTGAATACAGAGCTGCCCTTGAAAAACTAACCCCCATTTAAGGGATATATTTTCAAATATAAAGTTACAACTCCTTTCTGTGTACATACCATTTCACCAGTATAACTCCAGAAAATAAAGCTTAGCACTTACCTTTAGAAGGCTGCCCGGCAGCAAGGCATCTCACCCGGCTTGTGAAGTTCTCTCCTCCCCTTCACATTGGCCTGTGGAAACAAAAAGTTCTGAGCATTTTCTCCCTCATACTTTTACAGACAGGGCAGCATACAATCTATGGGGGGGGGGGTGCAGTGAGAATAATGTCCCACAAGTTCCCATTGCTTTAAAGCCACCAAATGCTTCACTTTTTACTGCAGAGACTGATCTGGTCTAGGCTATACCCCAGAACAAAGTAGCACACTGTGGCACTACTTTAAAAATAATAAACCCTTGATTGAAGAATCTATAACTAACACCTCACTCCGCCTCTTCCTATCACTAACACAGGCAAAGAGAATGACTGGGATGGGAGGGAAGGGAGGAGCTATATATACAGCTCTGCTGTGGTGGTCTTTGCCTCCTCCTGCTGACCAGGAGGCGATATCCCACAAGTAAGGATGAAATCCGTGGACTCATCGTATCTTGTAAAATAAATATTAATTTCTTTCCTAAGATATGGTGACTCCGCAACGTCATTAATTACTAGTGGGAATATCACTCGTGGCCAGCAGGAGGAGGCAAAGAGCACCACAGCAAAGCTGTTAAGTATCACTCCCCTTCCCACAATCCCCAGTCATTCTCTTTAAGTTTTTTTGTGTCTGAAGAAAATTGGATTTCTTTTGTTAATAGCAAGATTTTTTTGGGTCTAGCCATAGTCCACGTTAATCTCTTCAGTAGGGTAGTGGTGGCTTTAAAGCAGTTAAGAACACGTGAGGTGGGCCTTGCTGCGTTTTCCTAAACTTTCTTTGCTGCCCTTATATAGAAAGCCAGAGTAGGTTTACTCTGTTCTTTGTTTTGTCTTTGTCCACAGGTCTCTGTAAGGAGTGGCATCCTTTAACACCATGTGAGCTGTCCTCCTGCCAGACAGCTGGATGTGCAGGTAAGTGCTTTTGTCTTCTGGGTGAGACTAGCACTGAAGGGGTTTAGGACTCTCTGCACTTTATTTGTGACCAAGATTCCTTGTTAAGGGTCTTTTATTGGCCAGTGGGCAGGCACTTTCTGGCATGTGACTAAGATACTTTAGGGGTTAACCTCTTTCATGGTCAGAAGAAGGAATTAAACTGCCTCAAGCTGAACGCAGACAAGACTGAAGTCCTCCTCCTCGGTCACACTACATTCGCCTGGAATAACTCCTGGTGACCCACAGCCCTCGGACACCCTCTAACCCCCACCGATCCTGCATGAAATCTAGGCATCATCCTGGACTCATCGGTCTCCATGGACCAAGAAATCAATGCCGTCTCCTCTGCATGCTTCTACACACTCCACCTGCTGCAAAAGATCTTTAAGTGGATCCCAACCGAGACCAGGAAGACTGTCACCCACACCCTCATCAGCAGCCGACTGGACTACGGCAATGCACTCTACACCGGCTCCACCATGAAGCTTCAAAAGAGACTCCAGCACATCCTCGGCCAGACTCATCCTCGACATCCCTCACCAATGCCATATCACCAAACACCTGCGGGACCTGCACTGGCTCCCCATCAACAAAAGAATAACCTTCAAGCTTCTCGCCCACACATTCAAGGTCCTCCACAACATCGGTCCCAAATACATCAACCACCACGTTACCTTCTACACCCCCGCCAGACAACTTCGATCGGCCGACCAAGCCCTCGCAGTCATCCCCCGCATCAGGAAAACCACAGCAGATCCTTCTCTCACCTGGCAGCTAAGAGTTGGAACACCCTCCCACTGCACCTCAGACAAGCTACCGCCCTAACAAAGTTTAGAAAAGACCTCAAGACCTGGCTCTTCAACTGAACTGCAACCCTTAGCGCCTTGACACCCCTACAGGTGAATAGCCATGCTTTACAAGAACCCAATAGATAGATAGATAGATAGATAGATAGATGGTAGGAAGGGGTTAACCCTCTATTGGTGGCTCAGCTAGACTTTATTGGCTATTTGTTTTTTTTAAAGGTGTGTTAATGGTGTCATTAATTTGGGCTTTTTAATTTCCTGCAGTTTGTTAGTAACGGCTTCTTATTTTAAACTGCCTATGTCCATTATGACGCATGCGCTTTTTTCCTTTAATTGCACAGCTTCTGCTTGTTCCGGTCATGTGATCTTACGACTCTGTCAGTGTTCACTGAGCGGTTGTGGTGGCCAGATGCGAGGACGAGACCGGCTAGAGAAATAGTTTTTTCTCGTTGCTGCTGGGATATTGTTATCCTTGGAGGGGGCAGGTAGGCACCTCAGTGTGTAGCTGAGGTGTAGAGGCTCTATTTAGTTAAATTTAAACTGAATAAATACTTTGATGTTTCTAATACTCTGATCCTTGGCAGGTTATTTGTATAGTGTGGGGCCATATTGCTACAAGAAGTGAGGGTGCAGTTTGTCTAGTCAATCTAGGACTATACCGCTCTACTGTTTCTTAAAGGGACAGTACATTAGTTTAATTGCATTTTTTTCCTTATTTTTGCCAATATCTTTTCTTTAGTTATGGAAGAGCAATTTGTTCCCTTGAACATGTGTCTTCTTTGTTAAGAGAACCAAATTGTGCTACCCATGTAATTTTGCTCCTCTTGTCTAGATAGGAGTTTAAAACATAAAGATAAACTTTTTGTTTCTGAGCCAAATGTCTCTCCGGATGATGATTTATTTTCCTATCCTACAGGGAAAACGCAAGAGGACATTTAAAGATTCAGATAGTAAGGTTTCTGTTCCACCTTGGCTACTCAGGGGGAGGATTTCCCGGTTGCTTCTGAGGGTGAAATCTCAGATTTGGACAGTTTAATTCCTTCAACTGACACTGAAGTAGTATACTTCAGATTTATGCTTGAACACCTTTGTGTATTGTTAAAGGAGGTTTTGGCTGCTTTGGACGACTTCAACCAGCCTGTTGCTGTCAACCCTAAAAGATCAAGTAAACTGAATAAATACATTGATGTTCCGTCCACTGTAAAAGTTTTTTTCTGTTCCAGATCGTGCAAAGGAGATTATTGTACAGGAATGGCAGACGCCAGGGATACCTTTTTCATTGTCTCCTGTCTTTAAAAAGATATTTCCTGTTGCTTACTCCATTAAAGAGTCATGGCACACAGTGCCTAAAGTAGAAGGGGCAATTTCTACTTTGGCTAAGAGAACTACTATTCCTACTGAGGATAATTGCTCTTTTAATGATCCAATGGATAAAAAGTTGGAGGCTTATTTGAAGAAAATGTATGTACATCAAGGTCTCCAATGGCAACCTGCAGTATGTATTGCCACTGTGTCCAGTGCAGCATCCTATTGGTACGACGCCTTGTCTGATTCTCTTCAAGTAGAGACTCCCTTTAGGGAGATCCAAGACAGTAGAAAGGCGCTTAAGCTAGCTCATTCCTTTAGTTCTGATGCTACCATGCAGGTTATTAAACTGGGAGCCAAGATATATGGTTTCGCTCTGCTAGCTCGCCAAGCTTTGTGGCTGAAGTCTTGGTCAGCTGATGTTCCTCTAAATCCAAGCTTCTGGTGATTCCTTACAAGTAGGGCCTTGTTTGGACCTTGTCTAGCTGAAATTTCTGATATCATTGGTGGAAAAGGGTCTTTTCTTGCACGAGACAAAAAGAACAGACGTAAAGCATGTCAGAGTAATTTTCGTTTCATTTGTAACTTTAAAGGAAAATCTTCTTGGAAACCCAATCAGTCTTGGCACAAGGGGAAGCAATCAAAGAAACCCACGGCTGAGTCTAAATCAGCATGAAGGGTTTGCTCCTGATCTGGGATCAGATCAAGTGGGGGGCAGTTCTCAGTTTCTCAGTTTTATCAAGCTTGGATATGACATGTCCCAGATCCCTGGGCTGTGGACATAGTATCTCAGGGTTACAAAATAGAATTTAAGACCTTTCCTCCGAGGGGCAAGTTCCACCTCTCAAGATTATATGCAGACCAGATGAAAAGAGAGGTGTTCTTGAAATGTGTTCAGGATCTTTCTTCCCTGGGAGTGATAGTTCCAGTTCCCATACCGGAACAGGGCCTAGGTTTCTATTCAAATCTGTTTGTGGTTCCCAAGAAAGGAAACCTTTCGGCCTATTCTAGACCTGAAGTGTTTAAATAAGTTTCTCAGAGTTCCTTCCTTCAATATGGAAACTATTCATTCCATTCTTCCTTTAGTCCAAGAGGGTCAGTTCATGACGACCATAGACCTGAAGGATGCGTATCTTCATGTTCCCATTCACAGGGATCATTACAAGTTCCTGAGATTTGCTATTCTAGACAAACACTTTCAGTTTGTGGCTCTTCCATTTGGCCTTGCCACAGCTCCCAGAATTTTCTCAACAGTTCTGGGGGCTCTCTTGGTAGTGATCAGGTCTTGGGGAATTGCAGTGGTGCCCTACCTGGATGACATTTTGGTTCAGGTGCCATCTTTTCAACTGTCTTTTTTGTTGTCTTTTCTACGTTCCCACGGATGGAAAGTAAATCTGGAAAAGAGTTACCTTGCTCTAGCTACAAGGGTGGTTTTCTTAGGGACCATAATAGATTCCCTATCTATGAAAATATTTTTGACAGAGGCCAGAAAAATAAAGATTCTTTTCTCTTGCCTCTCTCTGCAGTCTACTGTTCGGCCATCAGTAGCTCAATATATGGAGGTAATTGGTCTGATGGTCGCTTCCATGGACATCATTCCCTTTGCTCAATTCCATTTGAGAGCTCTGCAGTTATGCATGCTCAGTCAATGGAACGGACCATTCAGATCTCTCTCAGAGGATAGATCTAGATCAGTCGACAAGAGACTCTCTCCTGTGGTGGTTTTCTCAGGAGCATCTGTCTCAGGGCACATGCTTCCGGAGACCTTCCTGGGTAGTTGTGACCATGGGCACCAGCCTGTTGGGCTGGGGAGCAGTCTGGGACTTGTTGAAGGCATAAGGACTATGGACTCGGGAGTAGCCTGCTCTCCTTATAAACATCTTGGAGTTGAGAGCGATTTACAATGCTCTGATGGTTTTGCCTCAGTTGTCCTTAGCCTAGTTTATCAGGTTCCATTCAGACAACATAACCTCAGTGGCTTACATCAACCACCAGGGAGAAACTCGGAGTTCCTTAGCCATGAAAGAGGTGGCACGGATTATTCAGTGGGTGGAAGCTCACAATTGTTGTCGATCTGCCATCCACATTCCTGCAGTGGACAACTGAGAAGCTGATTTCCTGAGCACACAGACTTTTCATCCCTGAGAGTGGGCTCTCCATCCGGAATTGTGTTCTCCAGTTTAACCCTCAAATGGGGGGTGCCAGAGATGGATCTGATGGCGTCTTGGCAGAGCCAAGCTTCCAAAGTACGGTTCAAGGTCAAGAGAGCCACAGGCTGCTCTGATAGATGCTCTAGCGGTTCCTTGAAATTTCAGTCTGGCATACCTGTTTCCTCCGTTTGCTCTCTTTCCACAAGTCATTGTTCGTATCAAACAGGAGAGAGCATCTGTGATTCTCATAGCACTTGCATGGCCTTGCAGGATCTGGTATGCAGATCTAGTGGAGATGTCATCTCTCCCACCTTGGAGATTGCTTCTGAGGAAGGACCTTCTAATTCAGGGTCCCTTCCTTCACCCTAATCTCGTTTCTCTGACGCTGACTGCTTGGAGATTGAACACTTAGTCCTGTCTAAGCGTGTTTTTTCTGAATTGGTCATTGAGACCATGATTCAGGCTCCTAAGCCTGTTACTAGAAAGATTTACCATAGGGTATGGCATAAATACCTTTACTGGTGTGAAGCCAAGGGCTACTCTTGGAGTAAAGTCAGGATTCCTAGAATTTTGTCTTTCCTTCAGGAAGGTTTGAAGAAAGGATTGTCAGTCAGTACTCTGAAAGGTCAGATTTATGCATTATCTTTTTTGTTACAGAAGCATCTGGTGGATTTGCCAGATGTTCAGTCTTTTTGTCAGGCCCTGGTCAGAATCAGGCCTGTGTTTAAGTCTGTTGCTCCTCCTTGGAGCCTTAACCTTGTTCTTAAAGTTTTGCATAAGGCTCCGTTTGAGACTTTGCATTCCATAGATATTAAGTTATTATCTTGAAAGGTGTTGTTTCTTTTTGCTATCTCTTCTGCTCGGAGAGTTTCGGAACTCTTGTCTTTGCAGTGTGATTCGCCTTATCTTATCTTCTATGCTGATAAGGTTCTTCATACAAAGTTGGGTTTTCTTCCTAAAGTGGTTTCAGATAGATACATTAATCAGGAAATTATTGTTCCTTGTCTATGTCCAAATCCTTCTTCTCATAAGGAACATTTGTTGCACAACTTTGATGTGTGTGCTCTGAAATTTTACCTACAGGCAACTAAAGATTTTCACCAGTCCTCTGCCTTGTTTGTTTGTTTATCCAGAAAACATAAAAGTCAGAAAGCTACTGCTACTTCTCTTTCTTTTTGGTTGAGAAGTATTATTTGTTTTTGCTTATGAAACTGCTGGTCAGCAGCCTCCTGGGAGAATTACGGCTCATTCCACAGGGGCTGTTTCCTCTTCTTGGGCCTTCAAAAATAATGCTTCTGTGGAAGAGATTTGCAAGGCTGCAACTTGGTCCTGTCTGCATACTTTTTCAAAATTTTACAAATTTGATACTTTTGCCTCAGCTGAGGCTTCTTTTGGGAGAAAGGTTATTCAAGTGGTGGTGCCTTCTGTTTAGGTCTGCCTGTCTTATTCTCCCTCCCTAACCATCTGTGTCCTCTAGCTTGGGTATTGGTTCCCACTAGTAATTGATGACATTGTGGACTCACCATATCTTAGGAAAGGAAAGAAAATGAATGCTTACCTGATAAATGTCTTTCTTTCTGTCCACAACCCCACCCTTAAATTTAAGACTGTTGTATTTGTTTCAACCTCAGGCACCTCTACACCTTTGTTTTATTCTTTTGACTGGGGATTGTGGGAAGGGGAGTGCTTTTTGCCTTCTCCTGCTGGCCAGGAGTGATATTCCCACTAGTAATTGATGACGTTGTGGACTCACCATATCCGGAAATAAATAAATTTATCAGGTAAGCATACATTTTCTTTTTCCATTGTTCTCCAAAAGTACTGGCCTTTGTGTAAACGGTAAGAAGATAAGGCAGACTTTGTGCAAATAATTAGATAACATAGGCCTAGATTATGAGTTTTGCGTTATGGTGCGGTACTGCTATTACCGCTGAAAAAATTGCCATTGCGCTGGAATGGCCGTTAAAGCATATTACAAGTCACAGCGGTATAGCTATACTGCAAACATTTTAGCCTGTAACGCAACGTCCATTCCACACTCAAAAAAAAAATTAAGTTTGAGTGTGGGATTTTCCATAGCACCATGTTACAGGTTGTGCGTTCCAGCTAAAATGCTTGTGCTACAGCCTATACCGACACGAGCCATTCCGCCATCTGAGACCAGTAGTTATGGATTTTCCAAACAAAAATGTTTCACAAAACTCATAACTAAAATTTTACAAAGTACACTAACACCCATAAACTACCTATTAACCCTTTCGCCCAAAACGTATATATATATATATATATATATATATAAACGTTGTGCGGTACTTTGGCTATCGTACCGCACCATGTATATATACGTCGTCGCTTCAGGATGCTCAAGCAATCTTGGCTGTTAAGTTACAGCCAAGATCTGGAGCTCCTGAAGCTTTAGGCATCTCCCGCATATGGAGCCGGAGCGCAATCGGTGCTCCACCTCCATATGAGGAGAGATGCCTGATCGTTACAGATGGTGACACTGTGTGTGTCACCGTCTGTAACGATCTTCTGCTGGACAGTAGAAAAAGAGAAAGTGTATCCATATGTAGGTATGCCCGTAATAAGTCCTCTTATTCACAGTCAATGCAGCTTTAAGATAGTTATAAAACAGTAACACTAATGTGAGGGAGTCCAAAACTTGTGTGCCCCTTTACAAAATAACCCTGTTAACCGCACTGCAAGCAATACCAGAGGATCGGAACCATGTCCCTCCTTCCTCTGTGCTAAAGTGCTCTCTGTGTTGTCATGGGGCAATGGTATATACATTTATAGAGCTCTTCCTTGCTCCGTATACAAAACAAGAAGGACTCACCCTCAGTTGATGTCATCCAGACCAATCCGGGATGTAAAGCGATTTCATCAGTCAGCCGAGGGGATCCTAGATTCATTCTCCACTCCAGGCTCTGCTATTTTTTGCTCCTTCAGTCGGATCCGCTGTGTGTAGGTATCCGCGGTCTGTGTGTGATGCTGTTACCTGCTGAGTTCAGTTAATCTACATGTGATGCCATGTTTTTTAACATTTTTGGGATAAACCTCTTGGTTTTAAATTATACTGGAACCTGCTTCGTTTTGGTACTAATCCATTTTTCTACAGATCTTCTGCTGGAGCCTGAAGGTGTGGGTGGGAGGGGAGAGGTGGTCAGGCGGCCCAGCAGAGTAGGTGGGAGGGATGGGCGGAAGTGGGAGGGGCCCTACGCTGGAGGATTTTTTTTAAAGGGACAGGGAGGGATGGGGGCAGCTACACTATGGAAAAGGGGGTGAGGAGGCCCTAAAATAAGGATTTTGGGTGGGGGGGGGTGGGGGACACTACGCTATGGAAAAGTAAAATAAAATTAATAATAAATAATATATATATATATATTATTATTTTTTTAAATGTTTCTCAGGTTCTGGCAGATAGCTGCCAGTACCTAAGATGGCGACAATAGTTAGGGCAGGGGAGGTTTAGATTCAGGTTTTTTAGTGGGGATCACGGAGGTTTGAGGGTTAGGGCAATCCTACACTGCAGAAAAAAAAAATTATTTAAAAAAAACTTTTATTTTTTTATTAGTCTGCCAGTAGGATGGGGGTGACCAGTGGGGGGTGGGGGAGGGAAGAGAGCTGTTTGGGAGGGATCAGTAAGGGATCAGGGGGTGGGGAGTGTCAGGTAGGAGGCTAATCTCTAGACTAAAGCTAACATTAACCTTTTAAGCTTCACTTCCGGGAATAATTGAAGTGTGGTGCGCAGCTGCAATTAGCAGCCTTCTAATTACCAAAAACAAATGGCAAAGCCATACATGTCTGCTATTTCTGAATAAAGGGCATCTCAGAGACACTTTTACAAACATTTGTGCCATGATTGCACAAACAGTATGTAAATCATTTCTGTGAGAAACCCAAATGTTTGTGAAAAAAGTACCAATTTTTTTTATTTGATGGCATTTGGCGGTGAAATGGTGGCATGAAATATACCAAAATGGGCCTAGATCAATACCTTGGGTTGTCTACTTAAATTTTTTTTATAGATTTGATAGGTAAATTAAAAAAAGCAAAAATGCTAAAAATGCACTGGTATTTTGGGCAAGATTTTTGTCTGGAAATCCCGGTAGTGAAAGGGTTAACCCCTAAACCGCTACCCTCCCGCATCGCAAACACTATATTAAACTATTAACCCCTAATCTGCCGCCCACCCACATCGGGACTATTAAATAAACCTATTAACTCCTAATCTACCGCTCACCCACATTCGGCAACGCTAAAATAAACCTATTATCCCCTAAACTGCTGACCCCCCACATCGTCAACACTATATAAACCTATTAACCCCTAAATTGCCCTTCCCCAATAACGCAGACACTAAATAACGCTAATAACCCCTAAACCGCTGGACCCCCACATCGTAAAACACCAAATTAAACTATTAAAACCTAAACCTAACACCCCCTAACTTTAAATTAAAAGTAACAATATAATTATAATTAACTAACATTAAACTATAAATGAACCTAACATTACTATTCTATTAAAATAAAATAAAAACTAACAATTAAAAAAAACTAAATTACAAATTTAAAAAAAACGAACACTAAAATACTACGAAAAAATCAAAAAAATCTAACATTACAAAAAATAATAAGAACTAAGATTACAAAAATAAAAAGAAATGATCAAAAATAAAAACAATTACACCTAATCTAATAGCCCTATAAAAATAAAAAAGTCCCCCCAAAATAGAAACACCCCCTAACCTACAATAAACTACCAATAGCCCTTAAATGGGACTTTGTAGAGCAGCTCTTTTACATACAAAGAATTATGAAGTCCCCCCAACAGTAAAACCCACCAGCCAACCAACCCCCCAAAATAAAAAACTTAAGTATAAAAAAAAACCTAAGCTACCCATTGCCCCTAAAGGGGCATTTGTATTGGCATCACCCTTAAAGGGGCATTCAGCTCTTTTACACTTCCCAAACCCTAATCTTAAAAAAAAAAAAAACCTTAAAAAAAAAAAACCTAACACTAACCCCAGAATATCTACTCACGGTTCCTGATGTCCGGACATCCATCTCCATCCAGGCGGTGATATCTTCATCCATTGCGGGGGGCGTCTTCTATCTTCATCCCGGCGGCGCAGAGAGAAGCTATCCAGGACCGGCGATGACATCCTGTAGTGGAGCGTCCTCTTCATAATATTACTGCCGTACACTGAAGTTGAATGCAAGGTACCCGTTTAGAAATGGCGTACCTTGCATTCCTATTGGCTGATTTGATTCTTCAAATTCAAATCAGCCAATAGAATGAGAGCTACTGAAATCCTATTGGCTGTTCAAAACTCAAATAGGATGAGAGCTACTGAAATCCTATTGGCTGTTCAAATCAGCCAATAGGATTTCAGTAGCTCTCATCCTATTGGCTGATTTGAATTTGAAGAATCAAATCAGCCAATAGGACTGCAAGGTATGCCATTTTTAAACAGGTACCTTGCATTCAACTTCAGTGTATGGAGGTGATCGTATAAAGAGGACGCTCCGTGCAGGATGTCATTGCCTGTCCTGGATAGCTCCTCTCCGCGCCGCCGGGATTTAGATAGAAGACTCCCCCGCAATGGATGAAGATGTCGCTGCCTGGATAAAGACTTCTTGCTGCCTGGATAAAGACTTCTCGCTGCCTGGATGAAGACTCCTTGCCGCTTGGATGGAGATGATGTTCGGACCTCAGGAAACGTGAGTAGATATTCTGGGGTTAGTGTTAGTTTTTGTGGGGTTTTTTTTGGGGGGGTAGATTAGGGTTTGGGCAATGTAAAAGAGCTGAATGCCCTTTTAAGGGCAGTAAAAGAGCTAAATGGCCTTTTAAGGGCAATGCCCATATAACTGCCCCTATAGCTTAGGTTTTTTTTAGACTTAGGTTTTATATTTTGGGGGGTTGGTTGGGTGGACTTTGTAATTTTTTGTATGTAAAAAAGCTGTTTAACTTAGGGCAATGCCCTACAAAAGGCCATTTTGAGGGCTATTGGTAGTTTATTGTAGTTTATGGGGTGTTTTTATTTTGTTTTGTTTTTTTATTTTTATAGGCACAGCACAAGGAGGTTTTAAAGTAACTCGTAATGGCAGTGCTATGGAAAGTAAGGAACCGCTCATTTTATTGCGTTAGTTACGCACCCTGTTTAGAGCAAAACTCCTAATCTAGGTGATAATGAGGTATTCTCTCCCTATAAGATCAGGTTGTGGTTTCAGTTAGCAGAAACAGTTATTTCATATACATAAATATACCTAAAAGAAGTCTGGAACAACAAGTGATTGGAAAGACATAAAGGAGAAGCCAATTTTACAATACACTATCCCTTTAAATATCAAGAAGACCTTATGCTAGTTCAAAATATTCTATTTATTTCCTCCATTTTGTATAATGGTGTATGGTCTAAATCAGGGATGGCCAACTAGTGGCCCATTGGCCCGTATGACCCTCTGCACAAGTTTTTGCAGCTCCTGGGGGAAAAAGCAAAACTAAGAATGTGTATGTTTTTGTAGCCCCAAGAAAAATTGGAACTAAAAATGTGTGTTTCAGGGAATTCTGTGGTGGGCAAACAAGGTGGCCACAACTCAAAGGAAGAGAGATCAGCAAATAGACGTGTCCCTGCAACCTTACCTAAATCTGCGTATTCTTTTAGCTGACGGCGTTTTAAATGCAGCTGCGAGAATAGTTCCAAAAACTCCCTTCCGGCTCTACGGCTCTAAGGATGGTAATATAGGTCCAAATGGACTAATGCAGCCTTTTTCAAGCATAACACTACATAGAGGGGATCTGTTATTTATAGTGTAAGGCATAGGCGGAGATTGTCTTAATGTTGTATACATTGTAGTGTCCGTTATTTAAAAACATGCTGATTATTTTGAAACATGTTTTCTTATGTGATCCAAAATGTGGGCAAATATCTATTTATATAGTTATGTCTGCACTAGAGACATATATTCAACCAATGATAGAAGTCTAAAAAAATAATATAATAAATATTAAGTATACCGGTGCTAAACGGCTATTAGATTGTGTTAACAAATGAAAAATAAGAACTACGGGTATATAAAAGTATGAATAAAAGAAAATATGAATAAAAGAAAAAGGCCAAGAGAGTGTTAAAAAAGGGAGGGGGGAGAGAAAAAATTAGATAGATAGAGATATATAGATAGATATATAGATATATAGATATATGGAAAAGAGAAGAAGAAAATGAAAAAGGAAAAGATACAAGTACCCTACACCTAGGTCAACTTTAACTTCTGAGAACAATGTATCATAAATTGGTATCATACCAATAAAACCATATATTGTGAAAGATTTATTTTGTGTCTTGTAAATACACTTCCTGTTTCGACAAACTATAGAAATATCTAATTTTGGGGGAGCGGAGCCTAGCCACACAGGAATATGGCTGCGTGATTGAATTGCTCCGAAGCCCTAAGACTGTTTGCTGGCAAAATATGGGCTAAAAATTCTTAACTTCGGATCCACAACAGCTGTAGAAGTCAGGGGAATATCCCCTCCACCCAGGCTTCAATCCTCACAGCACAGGGAAGCGCACACCAGCTATCGCAGGCCGCACTTTCAGACAGCATCACCAGCCTACATCAGACACGGCCAGTGAAGCTTAACCACACACACACATGTAAGCCGCCTGCAAAGGGATTCATGGCCAAAGACACACAGCGTATTGCTGAAGAGGCCCTCAATGAATCCACGTGGCAATTACAGACCTCAAGGAGGCCCACAAAACTCCGCCATCGCAATAGCCTGACAGCCGCCTAGACATCAGCAGACGGCCGGAAAAGTCACTCGTGAGTACACCTCAGCTCAACAAGCACCTTGACAGTGTAATACTGTGTACATTTTTACCCTATAAGTAACACCTCATAACCCAAGCGCAAGAAGGGACATTTTGAGAAAGGGCCTTATAGCTAACAGGCTCTGATATAAGAAGGGGGACTATAACAAGATTAAAGCTAGCAGAGTCACGATAAATAACTACTCATAGGGCCTAGGGGCATACCGGTAACTTCATAAATAACGAAGCACTACTCTGAGACATCTTCCTATTCAACAGCACACTGTACTGCACGTTTGAATCAGTATACTTTGCATATGTTGAGGCCTACAAGGAGCTATACAAGAGTTAAGAGCCATCAGGTTATTCACATCGCTGTGAATTCATAAAGAAAACCTCATCTCAAGCCACAACCCAAAAGAAGTAGTGGCTTATTAAATAGCTTACTATAACCTCATTATGCATCCGTTATTTCTAAACCGCCAAGTGCAGTCCTTGAAGGAAAGATCTACTCTATTCAAGGGAGGAATCACCTCAAATAATTCCAGAATTTCGGGTAATTTTTATATGCCCTACATTTTACCTTCACTGCAATCCCGTTCTCTCACCTTGCTTACAAGAACATAAACTAAGAAGCACTGATTATAGCAAATAGCTCATCCTAATGGATAAACAGGTGAAACATCAGAATCTGGAACAGGACATTAGTACACACAGCCACAGTACAGGAGTTGTTAGGAATTGTTAGCATGACCAGCGCCATTTTGTTCTTAGTTGCCATTTTGTCTTAAGGCATCCATCTTGTCTAAGTAACGTTTATTTATTGTTTTTTTTAGTAATGTTAGTGTTATTTTTTTAAAGTAATGTTATTTTTTGTTGTTGGTAATATTAGGGTTTTTTATTTTAATAGTAATGTTAGTTTTTTTTATTTTTAAAGGTAAGATTAGATGTTTATTTATTTTTTTACTTTCACAGATGTTTTTTTTTTTTTTTTTTTAAAAGTAGTTAGTTTTTTTTTAAAAAAAGGTTAGTCTATTTTGGGTTTACTTAGGGAGGATTAGATGTTAGGGGGGTTATTTTGCATTTCAAGGCTGGCAGTTTAGGGGTTAATAGTGTAGTGGGGACTTTGCGGTGGGCTATACAGTGGTTAAGGGGTTATTAGAGTAGAAGCGAGTTATGGTGATCGGGTTTGTGTGAGTAGGGTGTTAGGTTTTTTTCCACTTTTTTTCTCCATTGACTTCTAAGTGGAATAGGTTATTGCATGCAAGATAGTTTTTACTTTCAACTCATAATACCAGGGCAACCTGACGAGTGCAAAATGCTTACCGCTAGCGCAGTTAGCGTTCTAGCGACAGTGCTAATTAGCACTCAACTTGTAATCTAGCCCAATATGTATAAAATTAATTACTTTTATTCTACATTTATAAACTGTAATTTTGTTTTAATGTGTAACGTATATCTATCTGTATCTTGTTTCTATTTTCTGTATTTACATTGAAATATTTGCCATTATTATTGTTGATTTAACAATATTTGTATTCAATAAAAAGTTTTCATAGATTCAAGAGTTTTTTATGTGTAATTACAAATATATATATATTTTTTAAAACTTATTGTAACAATAGTAAAACGCTCCACTAGCGGTTCATATAGTACAGCATTTTGTATATGTATGTAAGCATGCATATTACTATGTGTGTGTGCTGTATACTTGTGTGTGTATGTGTGTGCACATGTGTGTACTTGTGTGCATGTTTTATATGTGTGTGAGTATAGTATGTGTGTATGCATGTATATTACTATGTGTGTGTGCTGTGTACTTGTGTGTTACTGTGTGTGTGTTTTGTATGTGAGTATGTGAGTTTTGTAGGTGTGTAAGCATGTACATTATTATGTGTGTGTGCTGTGTACTTGTGTGTTGAATAGATGTGAGTACACCATGAAGTCGGAATATATGTTCGATGAATAGCACAAAGGTCTGGTGTGCTGTAGGTAGACCGGGAACTGGTATGAAGCGCACCATTTTAGTGCATCTGTCTTCAACCACCAAAATAGTGTTGTGTCATTGGGATGGATGTAGGTCGACAATAAAATTCATGGAGATGTCCCTCCATGGATGTGTTGGCACAGGTAAAGGTTGTAACAGCCCCGCTGGTCTGGAGGAATGTTTCTTGTTGCGGGCACAAACAGAACAGGAGGAAACTGTAATGCTCGTGGGATATTCCTCTATCAAACCAAATTTGGCCATTAGTCTTCTTATCCTGGCATCAAGTGGAGTGATAGAAAATATCCCAGAGCAGAGAATGTTCATAAAATGAGGTAAGCAGTACTCACAGAAGGCAGGGCAGTCCTTAGTGGCAATAGGAAGGAAGTTCGGCAGTATAGCAGATCAGGGGTAAAAAAAATAGAAGGACCATGAACAGGTAGAAATCAGCAATAAAGGGAAATCTAACAGTATAACAGTTCAGGGGTAAACCAATAGAATGGTCAGACAAGCAGGGTTCAGCAAATGGTATATCAATCAAGCAGATTAGGGGTTAATGTGTAGAGTGGTCAGACAAGCAGAGTTCAGCAACAGTATATCAATCCAGCAGTTTAGGGGTTTAGCAGGCAGAGTGGTCAGACAAGCAGAGTTCAGCAACAGTATATTAATCCAGCAGTTTAGAGGTTAGCAGGCAGGGTGGTCAGATAAGCAGAGTTCAGCAACAGTATATCAAGCCAGCATACAGTAACAATAACACCCAGGAGCACACTAAGTAACACCTATACTTAGGCAGAGGTAGTAGAAGAAGAGAGACTTACATAGGTGCAGGATTCATGCCACAGCTCCAGATCCGGCATCAGAAAGGAGGAGACATGGGGAACTTCCGGGCAGCGGCCATGTTAGGTCGCATTGCTGTATGCTGCTCCAGCCTTTCTCCAAAAACCTTCAAATTCTACCCTTCAGCAAAGCGATCCATATAAATATTAAACTGAGCCTTTTGTGTAACCTGGAGGTGATACTTGCTATCCTTAGAAGCACATGAATCGCTGCTAGCATTGACGCCTGGAGCCGTTTTAACAACTCGGCCTTCATCACACCCCCCGGCAGGGCCCTTGGCCCTGTCGTTAGGCTGCACTATGAGTGCTTTAACTGAACATTTCTGACAGAGGGGAACCAGTACTGATAGTGCTTGCTGTGCAATGGAGCTCTATGACAGCAATCTGGTTAAAGCTATGGGGCACTTACTTGACCAGCATTTCCAGCGTCTTATGGCCAGCGTTTCTGCTGCTTGGGGAGTTGCAAACAATTGCAAAATCAAGAATATGGAATCGCAAGGCCAAGTAAAAATTCAGACCCCATTGGATAATACAGACTTACACCAGTCAGCGCAAATGGATGAGCCGCTTGTGACCGAGTTTAAAGAATCTTTAGGTGAAGCAGTACGGGCGCAGTCCGACACAACAGAGATCTGTATCAGTGACAAAATAATTATCACTGCGTCCCACGTTATTGATGACCTTACTCAGCCTCCCGCAGTGCAGGAGAAACCGCACGGAACAAGCCGGAGCACCCCCATTACTCAACAAAGTATCTGCTTTGCCGAACTTAACCCGCAGTTATCGGTGGCTAAACTGAGAGCAATTGACTGTCTTGCTTTGGGGTTTTCTGAGATCAGTGGAATAGCTGACGAGCCACTACAGGATGAACCCGCCTTCAGATCTTAACACCTAGCAGGGGGATTTATGCCCTGAAACACTTTCTTCATGACCTGCAAAAATACAGAAGAGCATATAACAGAATAGGAGTGGGGTAATTATGAGCAGTGTGCTTAATTTAAGAGACGCTTTCTTTTCCTGAAGCCAGCGAGGACTTTGACTATATGCGCTTAAGACTATTTTGACGAGTTATCAACAGAGGTCCTCACAGATTACTATTGAGTTTTTTACTTATTCACTGTTTATCCTTGCAGCTGCAATTATTAAATAACATATGTTTAACATAAGTCATGTTGGGAAGAACTGAGACGCTATGGGCTGCTATTATGAGCTATAGTTGTTTTTACTGCTCATTTTAGGTTATTAAGTTAAAGATCATAGTTAGATCTCACTATACTAGGGTTATATCCTTGAGCCATTTTGTTCTGTATTTTGCGAATGTTGTTGTTATAATGTCAGAGTTGAAAAATGCATATATGTACTCTATGGTTATAGGCCTAAAAATTTATGATGTATCATTTGATGCCAACTCAGTGAAGATATCCTATCAGTTTTACATCTACAGGTACCTTGACCTCTTCTTTCTTTCTTCACTTAAATGGTTAAAATTAAAGATCATAGTTAGCTCTCACAAGGTCAAAATTATATTCTGCAATCACTGTGCTATATATTTTAAGCTCACCTTTGATACAGCCGCAGATTAGAAAAGTGTCTATCTAATTTATGAAATAACCCACACCTCACTCCCTAATTTCTAAACCACGAGAACACTCTATTTGTCATGTGTTTGCAGGTCTATTGCCCTACTCTTGAATGTTTAATGGGTTATTAACGTTTATTGTGGAATGCTCATACATTTAACAGTGCCCAACTTATCTTTTCCTTTTAAATATACAACAAACGTATTCAGTCACTTCAGCATTTATATTCCAAATATACATGATAGCCTTTGAGCTTTACTTTTTTTATTTGTTTTTTTATTATTTTTTCATTTTTATGGCTCTAGTTAGTATTTTGAATGGGCGCCTTGCTGCCAGCGGCCGGGGCAGTGTGAGGTTTCCTATTTTAGATTTATTAAGCTTGATACTGGAGCCTCAGTTATTGTTTTACACCTTAGCATATCCATAAAGGCTATTCATTTCTTTCTTTACATGTTTTTGGAGGAATATTATTGTCCTCTCTATGGCTGATATGGTACTACAGTACAAACATAGAGGTATAACTAAGGATCTCCTTCTGGGTTGATAATAGATGAGTTTCCTTTCTATCTCAAATTAGTGGCCTACACCCCGTCTAATTTTATACACCTTGCCTTTAACTTTTTTTTACTCGCAAGCCCTTACATCATATATAGATATGTTTGTTTATTCACTGTGCGCACAGCTCCATCTTTAATTAAACATTATAAAGGTTCTCCCTAACTATATTACTGGCAGAGCCTTATCTATAATTTCACCAAAACAAAAGAAAACCATGGTTCAACAGTTGAGACCCATGAGCGGTCTCTTATTATTTCAGTTTACCGACTATACTTTTCAATTTCTAAATGGTTGAGAGGTCCAAAAGTGGCCTTGTGAGTCAGTTAGGAGGTATACCGTTTTTTTAGGCAAATATATACACCGTCTGTGCAAAATGTTAGATGAGCATGTAACATGTATTTTTTTTTCTTGTTTGTGTCTTATACTGGTTATACACTTTGTAAATGTTTATTTCTGTTCCATCAACCAGTAATTGACTTCTTAAGACTGTATGCCTTGAATTGAACCACAATAAAGATATTTAAAAAAAAAAAAAAAAAAAAAAAAAAGAAAGGAGGAGACATGCGACGATGACGTCATCGTCGCACGCTCAGAGGAACTGCCGCATCCCTGGCAACGGCCAGAACATCCCTGGCAACAGCCAGAGTGATGCAGCGAGCTGCGTGATGGAAACTAAGGAGCAGATGTCAGAGGTCATGGCCAGCAGAAGTGTCTTTGTGTGAGTTCAATAGTATTAAGGATACCACGATGACCCGCCATGGGATTATCATGGTGATGCTGCATAACAGCAAGGTGATGGTCAGTAGGTACGTAGATACGTTGTTGGTAGAGACGCAGGCCATTGATGACTGGAAGATGGGAGGCTTCAGCTGCTACAGTATCATAGGATAATTTGATGGCCTCTATCAGTAACTGGTGTATGGCCAGGAAGAAGGAAGAGGACAGTATGGTTTCTTGTATTTCAGTGGAAGGAGCCTCATCAATTGCATACATACGGGACAAGGCGTCCGCCTTCCCGTTCTTGGAGCCCGGAAGGAATGTTATCTGTAGGTCAAAGCGGGAGAAGAAGAGGGCCCATCGGGCTTGTCATGGACGTAGTCTTTTTCTGATTTCAGGTATTCCAGATTTCTGTGGTCTGGTATATACTACAACAGGATATGCCTTTGAGCCAGTGTCTCCATTCCTCTAGTGCTGTTTTGAGGGCCTGTAATTCCCTCTCACCTACATAGTAGTTGGGTTCGGCACTGGTCAGCTTAAGGGAATAATAGGCTACTGGATGGAACAGGCCTTTCTCTCGTGTTTTCTGTGACAGAACAACTCCAAGCACTGATTCAGAGGCATCTGTTTCCAGTTAAAAGGTACTTGCTACGTTTGGTTGTATAAGGATAGGGCTTGCGTGAATAGTTCTTTCAGGTGATCAAAGGCATGTTGTGCAGCTAAAGTCCAGGTGAAAGAGGAGCCCATTTTGGTAAGGGCTGTGATAGGGGTGCATATGGAGGAGAACCCTCTGATGATCTGTTTGTAGAAATTAGCAAAGCCCATGAACTTGTGCACCATACGTTTGGTCTTGGGCACAGGCCAGTCGATGATGGTTTGTTTTTTCTTTGGGTCCATCTGTATGCACCCTGGTGACAGAATGTACCCCAGGAACTCAATGGTGTCTACTTCAAAGGTACATTTCTCCAGTTTTTCATATAGGTGGTGCTTTCTCAGGTGGGCTAATACAATCTTCAAATGTCTCTCTTGTATGGCCAATGAAGGGGAGAAGATGAAGATGTCATCCAGATACACAACAACAAAGGTATCCAAGAGATCTCTGAATACATTATTGATGAAGTATTGGAATGTTGTTATAGAACCTGAAGGTCATGACGTTGTACTCAAAGTAGCCATAACAGGACCGGAAGGCAGTCTTCCATTCCTTTACTCTGACGAGGTTATAGGCCCCCCTGAGGTCGATCTTAGTGAAGATATGTGCATCCTTTATTCTGTCAATCAATTCAGGAATAAGAGGTAACGGATAGTGGTTCTTCGCCGTAATGGCATTGAGAGCCCTGTAATCCACACAGGGTCTTAGACCACTGTCTTTCTTCCCTAAGAAGAATATGTCGGCACCAACAGGTAATGTAGAGGGATGAATTAATCTTTTGGCCAGGCTCACCTCTATGTATTCTTTCAGTATCTTGGATTCTGGTTCTGACAGGGAATAGAGACATGGGTGCTCCAGGCAACAGGTCAACAGGACAGTCATAAGGCCTGTGAGGCAGTAGCTTATCAGCCCCCTTTTTCTCAAAGACGTCTGCGTAGGCCTTATACTTTGAGGGCAAGGTAAATCCTACAGTAGTAGCAATATAAGCAGGAGTTGCAGAGGAAGGACGTAGACAAGAGGTGGCACAAGAAGGCGAGGAGAAAGTCAGTTTACCAGTTACCCAGTCCACAGATGGGTTGTGTTTCTTTAGCTAGGTGATTCCCAAGAAAACCGGGAACAAAGAAGAAGGAACAATGTCCCATATAATGTGTTTTTGGTGTTCCTTCCCAAGTCGGAGCAACAAGGGATGTGACTCCAAGATAACAGTACCGGTCTTCAGTGTGCCACCATTCACCATATGTAACAGAGAAGGGTGTGTTTTGGTATCAGTAGGCACAAAAAGCTGGGAGGCAAGGGTAGCATCCAGGAAACAGCTACTGGCTCCAAAATCCACTATGGCGGTCGGATCGGTGGACTTATCTCCCAGCTGTAGGATGACAGGAATGGTAAGGTGAGAGGAGGTATTATATATAGGAAGAATGAGACAGATGGTTTGATGTGGTGACATACCCGTCTGAGGTCTTGAAGGACAGTCAGAATATAGCAAGGCTTGGCACAGTAGAGGCAGAGGTGGAGTGTACATCTTCTAGCCCTCTCCATAGCGGTCAGTGGCCTTTGAACCAAGCTGATCTGCATCGGTTCACCTTGCTCTTCAGTTCCAACCGAAGGGGGTGTAATGGTAACAGAAGGAAGTAGTCAGAACATTAAGGCTAGTGGTGGTAAGAAACCTTGTTTTTCTTGCCGTCTCTCATGGAAGTGACAATCCAATTGTGTAACAGCCAGAATCAACCCTTCTAGGGTGGTAGAAACTCCAATCCATGCTAGCTCATCTTTTAGGTGATTGTTAAATCCAAGGCGCAACTGGTCTATGAGGGCCACATCATTAAGGGCAGTATCAGGAGCAACTTCACGGAACTCAATTACTCAATTATGTATTCCTCTACTGGTCTTTTTCCCTGTTTCAGGGACCGAAGGGTCTTTCGTGCTGTAGCGGAACGTAATGGTCATAGTAGAGGGTGTTCATTGCTGTTATGAAGGACTCCCAAGTCTCCAGGAAAGGACTTCTAGTATGCAGCAATTGATGAGCCCATGTCTATGGAGGACCAGACAACAAGGAGACGGCAGTGTGCACTTTGACAAAGTCTGTGGAGAAAGAACAAGGCTTAAGTGAAAACAGCAGTTCACAAGAGGTGACAAAGGCACGGAAGTTGGAGCGCTTGCCTGTGAACTTTTCAGGTAGGGCTCAGGTACAGAAGCCTCATACAGGGGAGATGGTTGAGGAGGAGAGGGGGTAAAGCTGCTGCTGCATCAGATCGTTGCTTCTGGTCTCTCTCTTTTTCTGCAAGAGGTTCTCCTGGCTTGCTTGCAACTCCTGGATGGCTTGTGTCATAACACTGATGGGTAAGCACAGCCATCGGGTCAGGTGTTCTTGCGGGTTCCATGGTAGGCTGAGTTATTATTATAAGTGGCTGGTTATTGCTACCTTAAACCTGCGGTCGCAATTAGTGCTTATAAACCAAATGCCCCAAAACACTGTATAGTGTATTTTATTAAAAAATAAAGATAATAGCATCTTTATTTTTTAATAAAATAACTGCACTAGGCACTATTTTAGCGGTAAAGTTGGCTGTTCCAATCAGCCAATAGAATGCGAGCTCAATACGATTGGCTAATTGGATCAGCCAATCCGATTGAACTTCAATCTGATTGACTGATTGAATCAGCCAATCAGATTTTTCCTACCTTAATTCCGATTGGCTGATAGAATCCTATCAGCCAATCGGAATTGAAGGGACGCCATCTTGGATGACGTCACTTAAAGGTACCGTCATTTTGTTAGAAGACTCCGGATGAAGAGGATGGCTACACATCGGCTCCTTGGAAGATGGCTCCGCTCCGCTCCGGATGGATGAAGATTGAAGACGCCGCCTGGATGAAGACTTCTACCAGATGAAGGACCTCCTCTGCGCACCTTGGATGAAGATTTCGGCCCGGTTGGGTGAAGACGACTCAAGGTAGGAAGATCTTCACGGGGTTAGCGTTAGGTTTTTTAAGGGGGGTTTGGGTGGGTTAGAGTAGGGGTATGTGGGTGGTGGGTTTTAATGTTGGGGGGGTTGTATTTTTTTTTTACAGGTAAAAGAGCTGATTACTTTGGGGCAATGCCCCACAAAAAGCCATTTTAAGGGCTGGTAAAAGAGCTGATTACTTTTGTAATTTAGAATAGGGTAGGGCATTTTATTATTTTGGGGGGATTTTGTATTTTATTAGGGGGCTTAGATTAGGTGTAATTAGTTTAAACTTCTTGTAATATTTTTTTATTTTCTGTAATTTAGTGTTTGTTTGTTTTTTGTATTATAGATTAGTTTATATAATTGTATTTTAGTTTAGCTAATTGTTGGTAATTTATTTAATTAATTTAATGATAGTGTAGTGTTAGGTGTATTTGTAACTTAGGTTAGGATTTATTTTACAGGTAATTTTATACTTATTTTAACTAGGTAGCTATTAAATAGTTATTAACTATTTAATAGCTATTGTACCTAGTTAAAATAAATACAAAGTTGCCTGTAAAATAAATATAAATCCTAAAATAGCTACAATGTAACTATTAGTTATATTGTAGCTATATTAGGGTTTATTTTCTAGGTATTTAGTTTTAAATAGGAATAATTTATTTAATAATAGTAAATTTATTTAGTTTAATTAAAATTATATTTAAGTTAGGGGGGTGTTAGGGTTAGGGTTAGACTTAGGTTTAGGGGTTTATAACTTTATTATTGTAGCTGCGACATTGCGGGCAGGAGATTAGGGGTTAATAATTGTAGGTAGGTGGCGGCGATGTTAGGGAGGGCAGATTAGTGGTTAATACAATTTATTATAGTTTTTGCAAGGCGGAAGTGCGGCGGTTTAGGGGTTAATACATTTATTATAGTGGCGACGAGGTCCGGTCAGCAGATTAGGGGTTAATAAGTGTAGGTAGGTGGCGGCAACATTGGGGGGGGCAGATTAGGGGGTAATAAATATAATATAGGTGTCGGCGATGTTAGGGGCAGCAGATTAGGGGTTCATAGCTATAATGTAGGTGGCGGCGGTGTCCGGAGCGGCAGATTAGGGGTTAATATTATAATGTAGGTGTCAGCGATAGCGGGGGTGGCAGATTAGGGGTTAATAAGTGTAAGGTTAGGGGTGTTTAGACTCGGGGTTCATGTTAGGGTGTTAGGTGTAGACTTAGAGAGTGTTTCCCCATAGGAAACAATGGGGCTGTGCTAGGAGCTGAACGCTGCTTTTTTGCAGGTGTTAGATTTTTTCAACCAGCTCAGCCCCATTGTTTCCTATGGGGATATCGTGCACAAGCACGTTTTTCCATCTTACCGCTTACCGCTACCGTAGGCTACCGTAGGCAACGCTGGTATTGAAGGTTGAAGTGGAACTAAATTATGCTCAACGCTCCCTTTTCTGAGCCTAACGCAGCCACTCAGACAACTCTAAATACCAGCGTTGTCTTAAGGGTGCACTGGAAAAAAGCAGCAATCTAGGCGAATGTATCCAGAGGTTTTCTGTGGGAAAAGCAAGCCTTCTGACTTGTCTAGATTTGTTAATGGGCTTCACAATAAGTTATTCTCTCTACATTTTGTGCATAGTGGGGGATTTTAAACTCGCTTTTCACCTCCACATAGTTTTAAAAGTTGTTGTTTTTCAAAAGCAGTAAAACACTATGGCCTAGATTTGGAGTTTTGTCGGTAACGACCCGCGTAGCTAACGCTGGCTTTTTTCTGGCCGCACCATAAAAATAACTCTGGTATTGAGAGTCCACATAAAGGCTGCGTTAGGCTCCAAAAAAGGAGCGTAGAGCATTTTTAACGCAGCTTCAACTCTCGATACCAGAGTTGCTTACGCAAGCGGCCAGCCTCAAAAACGTGCTCGTGCACGATTCCCCCATAGAAAACAATGGGGCTATTTGAGCTGAAAAAAAACCTAACACCTGCAAAAAAGCAGCGTTCAGCTCTTAACGCAGCCCCATTGTTTGCTATGCGGAAACACCTCCTAAGTCTGCACCTAGCACCCTAACATGTACCCCGAGTCTAAACACCCCTAACATTACACTTATTAACCCCTAATCTGCCGCCTCCGCTATCGCTGACACCTGCATTTTATTTTTAACCCCTAATCTGCCGCTCCGTAAACCGCCGCTACTTACATTATCCTTATGTACCCCTAATCTGCTGCCCCTAACACCGCCGACCCCTATATTATATTTATTAACCCCTACTCTGCCCCCTCACAACGTCGCCTCCACCTGCCTACACTTATTAACCCCTAATCTGCCGAGCGGACCGCACCGCTACTATTATAAAGTTATTAACCCCTAATCCGCCTCACTAACCCTATAATAAATAGTATTAACCCCTAATCTGCCCTCCCTAACATCGCCGACACCTAACTTCAATTATTAACCCCTAATCTGCCGACCGGAGCTCACCGCTATTCTAATAAATGGATTAAACCCTAAGTCTAACCCTAACACTAACACCCCCCTAAATTAAATATAATTTTAATCTAACGAAATTAATTAACTCTTATTAAATAAATTATTCCTATTTAAAGCTAAATACTTACCTGTAAAATAAACCCTAATATAGCTACAATATAAATTATAATTACATTGTAGCTATTTTAGGATTAATATTTATTTTACAGGCAACTTTGTAATTATTTTAACCAGGTACAATAGCTATTAAATAGTTAAGAACTATTTAATAGTTACCTAGTTAAAATAATTACAAAATTACCTGTAAAATAAATCCTAACCTAAGTTACAATTAAACCTAACACTATACTATCATTAAATTAATTAAATAAAATACCTACAATTACCTACAATTAAACCTAACACTACACTATCAATACATTAATTAAATACAATATCTAAAAAAATAACTACAATGAAATAAACTAACTAAAGTACAAAAATTGGCTGTTCCAATCAGCCAATAGAATGCGAGCTCAATCTGATTGGCTGATTGGATCAGCCAATCGGATTGAACTTGATTCTGATTGGCTGATTCCATCAGCCAATCAGAATATTCCTACCTTAATTCCGATTGGCTGATAGAATCCTATCAGCCAATCGGAATTCGAGGGACGCCATCTTGGATGACGTCCCTTAAAGGAACCGTCATTCTTCAGTTGGACGTCGCCGGAAGAAGATGGGTCCGCGGTGGAGGTCTTCAGGATGGAGCCGGTCGTCATTGGATGAAGATAGAAGATGCCGCTTGGATCAAGATGGTTGCCGGTCCGGATCGCCTCTTCTTCCCGGATAGGATGAAGACTTTGGAGCCTCTTCTGGACCTCTTCAGCCACCGGATGATGGATCGCCAACCCCCGCTTGGGTTGGATGAAGATTTTGGAGCCAGGACGGATCGGTGATACCTGGTGAGGTGAAGACAAGGTAGGATGATCTTCAGGGGCTTAGTGTTAGGTTTATTTAAGGGAGGTTTGGGTTAGATTAGGGGTATGTGGGTGGTGGGTTTTAATGTTGGGGGGGGTACTGTATGTTTTTTTTTACAGGCAAAAGAGCTGAACTTCTTGGGGCATGCCCCGCAAAGGGCCCTGTTCAGGGCTGGTAAGGTAAAAGAGCTTTTAACTTTAGTAATTTAGAATAGGGTAGGGCATTTTTTATTTTGGGGGGCTTTGTTGTTTTATTAGGGGGCTTAGAGTAGGTGTAATTAGTTTAAAATTGTTGTAATATTTTTCGTATGTTTGTAGATTTTTTTTTATTTTTTGTAACTTAGTTCTTTTTTATTTTTTGTACTTTAGTTAGTTTATTTCATTGTAGTTATTTGTAGATATTGTATTTAATTAATGTATTGATAGTGTAGTGTTAGGTTTAATTGTAGGTAATTGTAGGTATTTTATTTAATTAATTTAATGATAGTATAGTGTTAGGTTTAATTGTAACTTAGGTTAGGATTTATTTGACAGGTAATTTTGTAATTATTTTAACTAGGTAACTATTAAATAGTTCTTAACTATTTAATAGCTATTGTACCTGGTTAAAATAATTACAAAGTTGCCTGTAAAATAAATATTAATCCTAAAATAGCTACAATGTAATTATAATTTATATTGTAGCTATATTAGGGTTTATTTTACAGGTAAGTATTTAGTTTTAAATAGGAATAATTTATTTAATAAGAGTTAATTAATTTCGTTAGATTAAAATTATATTTAATTTAGGGGGTGTTAGTGTTAGGGTTAGACTTAGCTTTAGGGGTTAATCCATTTATTAGAATAGCGGTGAGCTCCGGTCGGCTGATTAGGGGTTAATAATTGAAGTTAGGTGTCGGCGATGTTAGGGAGGGCAGATTAGGGGTTAATACTATTTATTATAGGGTTAGTGAGGCGGATTAGGGGTTAATAACTTTATAATAGTAGCGGTGCGGTCCGCTCGGCAGATTAGGGGTTAATAAGTGTAGGCAGGTGGAGGCGACGTTGAGGGGGGCAGATTAAGGGTTAATAAATATAATATAGGGGTCGGGGGTGTTAGGGGCAGCAGATTAGGGGTACATAGCTATAATGTAGGTGGTGGCGCTTTGCGGTCGGCAGATTAGGGGTTAATTATTGTAGGTAGCTGGCGGCGACGTTGTGGGGGGCAGATTAGGGGTTAATAAATATAATACAGGGGTCGGCGGTGTTAGGGGCAGCAGATTAGGGGTACATAAGTAAAACGTAGGTGGCGGTCGGCAGATTAGGGGTTAAAAAAATTTAATCGAGTGGCGGCGATGTGGGGGGGCCTCGGTTTAGGGGTACATAGGTAGTTATGGGTGTTAGTGTACTTTAGAGTACAGTAGTTAAGAGCTTTATGAACCGGCGTTAGCCCAAAAAGCTCTTAACTACTGACTTTTATCCTGCGGCTGGAGTTTTGTCGTTAGATGTCTAACGCTCACTTCAGACACGACTCTAAATACCGGAGTTAGAAAGATCCCATTGAAAAGATAGGATACGCAATTGACGTAAGGGGATCTGCGGTATGGAAAAGTCGCGGCTGAAAAGTGAGCGTTAGACCCTATTTTGAGTGACTCCAAATACCGGAGTTAGCCTAAAACCAGCGTTAGGAGCCTCTAACGCTGGTTTTCACGGCTAACGCCAAACTCCAAATCTAGGCCTATTATATTTATCTGATTGTAAAAGTAAACAAAAAATAGTCTTTGTTCTGGAGTCTTATAATACATTATTCTGATTTCAAAATAGACTTACGCTGAGAATCAAAAGAAGAGATGGATGGACTAAATTGTAATTTTCCAATCTTCAGAAAAGCTCATATGAGATTTGGAGCCACACTGGTGTCAAGCGACTGGAAGCAACTAAAAAAAAACAAAAAAAAACATAGATGTTATGTACTAGATACAAAACTCAAAAGAAAAAAAAGAGATTTCTAAATCTGTAACTCAATGACTATTATTTATTTGCTCTGTGAATTTTGTAGTATGGCTTTACAGTCTAGTACTGCATAAAGGGTTAATGATTCCCACTGCACAATGCAACAGAACTGATAAACATGCTAGAACAAACATAAGAGAAAGAATACAGTGGAGATGGAAATTTTTGTCTTTTTCAACAACAAATGCAATTGATAATGCTTCAAGATTAATGTAAGCAATGGATACAGCACTGTACAAAGAACATACAAAACATGTAGCTATTAACGTTTTGGCCATAGATAAGTAGTGATGTTGCGAACCTAAAATTTTGCGTTCGCGAACGGCGAACGCAAACTTCCGCAAATGTTCGCGAACCTGGCGAACTGCCATTGACTTCAATGGGCAGGTGAATTTTAAAACCCACAGGGACTCTTTCTGGCCACAATAGTGATGGAAAAGTTGTTTCAAGGGGACTAACACCTGGACTGTGGCATGCCGGAGGGGGATCCATGGCAAAACTCCCATGGAAAATTACATAGTTGATACAGAGTCTGGTTTTAATCTATAAAGGGCATAAATCACCTAACATTCCTAAATTGTTTGGAATAACGTGCTTTAAAGCATCAGGTATGATGTTGTATCGATCAGGTAGTGTAAGGGTTACGCGCACTTCACAGTGACAGACCAATCTCCCCGTTTAACGCACCGCAAACAACCGCAAACAGTCCATTTGCACAACCATGAGATCGATAGATTTGATAGATAGATAGATACATAGATTACATAGATCAATAGATGCAATATACATTTGATAGATACGAATTACATAGATCAAAAGATGCAATATACATTTGATAGATACGAATGACATAGATCAAAAGATGCAATATACATTTGATAGATACGAATTACATGGATCAAAAGATGCAATATACATTTGATAGATACGAATAACATAGATTAAAAGATGCAATATACAATAAATTTGATAGATACGAATTACATGGATCAAAAGATGCAATATACATTTGATAGATACAAATTACATAGATCAATAGATGCAATATACATTTGATAGATACGAATTGCATAGATCAATAGATGCAATATACATTTGATAGATATGATTGATAGTTAAATAGATTTGATAGATAAATAGCTAATTTGAAAGATATATAATTTCCCAGACAGAGAATTACAAAGACGTGCGGTCTGGGACCCATGGTAAGTTTACTTCCTTTTGCACAATCGAGTATACCAGTTGCAGAGGTTCTGACCCTGCATTCTGGCTGCACCTCTCCCTGCAAGAGAGATCTGTTACAGAGTCTGTGGGCCTGTATGCAAAAAGCTGGCCTGCCTGAAAGGAGCAGCAAGGCAGATCAAAAGATGCAATATACATTTGATAGATACGAATTACACAGATCAAAAGATGCAATATACATTTGATAGATACGAATTACATAGATCTAAAGATGCAATATACATTTGATAGATACGAATTACATCGATCAATAGATGCAATATACATTTGATAGATACGAATTACATAGATCAATAGATGCAATATACAATTGATAGATACGAATTACATAGATCAATAGATGCAATATACATTTAATAGATACAAATTACATAGATCAATAGATGCAATATATATTTGATAGATACGAATTGCATAGATCAAAAGATGCAATATACATTTGATAGATACGAATTACATATATCAAAAGATGCAATATACATTTGATAGATACGAATTACATAGATCTAAAGATGCAATATACATTTGATAGATACGAATTAATATAGATCAATAGATGCAATATACATTTGATAGATACGAATTGCATAGATCAATAGATGCAATATACATTTGATAGATACGAATTACATAGATCAATAGATACAATATACATTTGATAGATACGAATTACATAGATCAATAGATGCAATATACATTTGATAGATACGAATTGCATAGATCAAAAGATGCAATATACATTTGATAGATACGAATTACATAGATCAAAAGATGCAATATACATTTGATAGATACGAATTACATAGATCAATTTATGCATTATACATTTGATAGATACGAATTGCATAGATCAAAAGATGCAATATACATTTGATAGATACGAATTACATAGATCAAAAGATGCAATATACATTTGATAGATACGAATTACATAGATCTAAAGATGCAATATACATTTGATAGATACGAATTACATAGATCAATAGATGCAATATACATTTGCTAGATACAAATTACATAGATCAATATATGCAATATAAATTTGATAGATACGAATTGCATAGATCAATAGATGCAATATACATTTGATAGATACGATTGATAGTTAGATAGATTTGATAGATAAATAGATAATTTGAAAGATATATAATTTCCCAGGTTACTTCCTTTCGCACAATTGAGTACAGGTTGGAGTCCGGGATTGCCTTTTTGTGCTGTCTGATTCTTTCAGGTATACCAGTTGCAGAGGTTCTGACCCTGCATTCTGGCTGCACCTCTCCCTGCCAGAGAGATCTGTGAGTCTGTGGGCATGTATGCAAAGAGCTGGCCTGCCTGAAAGGATCAGCAAGGCAGAGGGATTGATTCCTGCCTATAAGAAACCAACCCTCAACAGGCACAACAGCATGAAACACCACAGATGGAAAAAGATGCTTGGACACCCAGTACAGGTCGTTCTCCTTCAGCCTTTTTATATGAGGGCCCCCGACCCTCAACAGGCACAACAGCATGAAAGACCCCATATGCCATGACTTCCTTTTGCACAATCGAGTAAAGGTATGGCATCGATTTTAGGAACCCGGAGATAATTTTTAGGAACCGGGAGATGGAAAAAGATGCTTGGTCGGTCCTCCTACTTCAAATTTGGGGCACTGCGTGTGCAATCTACTGTGCCACCAGATATGAGTGGTGTGTTAAGTAGTACTATTCTTCACAGTTTAATCCCTGTTATGTGCCTTTTTTTTGGTTTGGGTTTTGTAGCCACAGTGCAGCACCAGAGGCCAGAAAAATTAGGCATGTACAAATGCCTGAAAAATTAGCTATTGTTGCAGACGCTGCTGTAGCAGCGGCCAGAAAAATTGATGTTTGTTTGACAGTTAGAAAGAGTCCTAAAACATTGGGGCGTGAACCCTAGTTGTTGGCGGATAAGTCATACAAGACATCCGGCATTCGAAGATAAAATACAGCAGCGTGTGTACCATTTGTAGCCCAAGGCAGCTCATCTCATCAGGCCTTTTTTACTTGAATGTATCGCACAATGTCAGTCCCTTCGAGATCCATCCCTCATTCATTTTAATAATGGTGAGATAATCAAGACTTTTTTGACCTAGGCGACTTCTCTTCTCAGTGACAATACCTCCTGCTGCACTGAAGGTCCTTTCTGACAGGACACTTGAAGCGGGGCAGGCCAGAAGTTTGATTGCAATTGGGATAGCTCAGGCCACAGGTCAAGCCTGCACATTCAGTAGTCAAGGGTTCCATCGCTCCTCAGAGTGTCGAGATCCGCAGTTAATGCTAGGTAGTCTGCTACCTGTCGGTTGAGTCTTTCTCTGAGGCTGGATCCCGAAGGGCTGTGGCGATGCATAGGAGTTAAAAAGGTCCGCATGTCCTCCATCAACAACATGTCTGGAAAGCGTCCTGTCCTTGCCCTTTACTTGTTTTTTTTATTTAGGTCAGTACGAATTCTTTATACCAGATTTGTTGTCTTCTTTTCTGCATATCTTCTACGTAATACATTACTTACTCTTTTCCCCAGGACGGAGGGTTCCCCTTGGGTGAGTTGCAAACCCATATTATCTTGTACTGTCACCATGTATGCTAGCCAGAATTATTTGAGATTTTATTTCACTTGTTGCCACTTAAAACTTACTAATGGAAGCTCATAAGATTAGGATCTTATATCAGAACGTCAAGGGCTTAAATTCCCCAAATAAAAGGTCAGTAGCACTTAATTGGTTTAAACGACATAAGGGGGATATCATTTATATGCAAGAAACCCACTTTGACACAAATAAACAACCGAAATGTAGCTCAAGTATATATCCCACAGGGTATTTTAGCTCAGCAAACTCAAAAAATAGGGGTGTAGGAATACTACTGCATTGGAAGGTTCCATTCCAGCTTCTCCAAAAGGAAACAGATTTAGAGGGTAGATACATCATATTGGTGGGGATTTTGTATAACAGACAGGTGACGCTAGCTAACGTGTATTGCCCAAGAAATTGCCTAAGAAAAGTAATAAACAGAATAATAGACATAAAAAAAGGTACGGTTTTGTTGGGTGGGGATTTTAATATGTTATTGGATCCACAGCTAGATAGTTCACATATCAGAGGGGCACAGTCAAAAAGAGACTCTATCAAATTGTACAAATGCCTTTGGGATTTAACCCTTTTAGAAGCATGGCGCGCGTTAAACCCTGGACATCAACAGTACACCTTTTTCTCTCATCCAAGACAAGTATACTCAAGGATAGATTATTTACTAATAGATCAGAATAGTCTACCGATGGTCTCTGGCACAGAGATTGTCCCGAATGTATGGTCAGATTATTCCATGGTTATCATGGATCTGGTTTGGTCGTCCATGCCAGTAGTACCCTATCTGTGGCACCTTGACGAGTCATTACTTCATAAACCTGATGTAGTCAAAAAAATGTCATCAGTAATAGAAGAGTATTTCACACACAATACAAGTGAACAACACAACCCCACAGTCCTATGTGACGCTCACAAGGCGGTAATAAGAGGGGAATTCATTAAATTACAGGCTTCCCTTAAAAGATCATATCAACAGAAATATAGAACCCTTTTAAATAAATTAAAAGACATTGATAAATTACATCAGCTGAACCCTGCAGACATCACTATCTCAAATAAGAGACAGGAAGTAAGACTAGATTTGCGGAACCTCCTACAAGAGGAAGCACATAAAAGAGCATTACACCTCAATAAGGTATATTTCACGGAAAGTAATAAAGCAGGTGCCTGCCTAGCTAGAACGTTAAAACAAAGATCGCTTAATCATCACATCAGAGAAATAGCCATTCTGAAACACAACACTCATCAGATAGCGAGACAATAGCAGAGACATTCAGAAAATACTATGTATAACATTGTATAACATTCCCATGGTCAAACATCCAGACGAAGATATGCTTATGGAACAATACATTGCTCAAGCCGACCTTCCAACACTAGATTCAGACAAAAAAGCAGAAATGTAGGCACCTATCACCATCAAGGAAGTAATAGCAGCAATAGACTCCCTGTCTGCAGGTAAAAGCCCTGGCCCAGACGGGTTTAGTAATAAATATTATAAAACGTTTAAAACTATCTTGACTCCACATCTTACTACCTTATTTAATTCAATTGATGAGGAGGGGGGGTTTTCTAGAGAATTTCTGCTATCCCATATCACGGTCATCCCCAAACCAAATAAAGCAACGACTTTAACCAGTAATTATAGGCTCATTTCCCTACTAAATTCAGACTTAAAGATATACTCTAAAATACTGTCATCTAGAATAAATAAAGTCCTCACTGAGATAATACACGTAGATCAAGCGGGATTTGTCCCCAATAGAGAAGCTCGGAATAATACGGTTAGGGTCCTCCAATTAATACACTATGCAAAGTTAAAAAATATACCATCAATTTTAATTTCTACAGACGCTGAAAAAGCTTTCGATAGGCTAAATTGGACGTTTTTAATAAAAGTAATGCTAAATATAGGTTTCGGGATAAAATGATTAATAGAATTATTAGTTTATATGCCGACCCCTCAGCCACAGTCAAAGTAAAGGGAGTTTTGTCTTCCTCACTCCCCATTCGAAACGGAACACGTCAGGGCTGCCCCCTGTCCCCTACCTTATTTACCATCACAATGGAAGTTTTAGCTGCACACATAAGAAAAAATAACTACAGTTAAGGTATAAAAATAGAGCAGAATGAATATAAGCTAAATATGTATGCTGACGATGTGTTGATATAATTAGCGTCCCCCGCTATGTCCCTACCTCACCTATTAAGTGAATTCGAGAGATATGGTACTTACTTAAACTTTTTAATAAATAATCAAAAATCAGAGATCCTTAATATAACTTTATCTTCACAAGAGCTTAATGACTTGGGACAGATATGTACATATAGAAGACAACGGATGCGATTAAGGACCTGGGAATTGAGATATCTGCTCAAAATTCAAAACTTTTTGACCTAAATTACACAACACTGTGGAAAAACATTGACTCTGACTTACTTAAATGGGCCAAATATAAAACATCTTGGTGGGGTAGAATTCAAACCATCAAAATGAACATACTTCCTAGAATACTTTATGTCTTTCAAGCGGCCCCAATCTATTTGTCGCCAATATTCCTTAAAAAACTACAAAATAATATAAATTCTTTTATATGGGGCACACATAAACCCAGAATAGCGAAAACGACTATATATTGTTCCTTGGCCGAAGGGGGACTTGGGGTTCCTAACGTAACATTGTATTATCAAGCGGTCACTTTGCATCGAGTAATAGAATGGCATACGGGAGCTAATTCTAAAGCATGGGTATCATTAGACTCACAGATACTAAGGGCGCCACAGGTGGGGGCCCTATGCTGGATCGCCAAAAGACCACAAATAATACAGAAAATTACTCTGTTGAGGCAGGTGTTCCAGAACTGGGATAAAATATTGGGGAGTTACATAGGTTTATTGTCCATAAAATCCCCTCTGTTCCCTGTATTCGCAAACGCAGTATTCAAAAAAGGATTAGAAATAGGAGATAGCGGAAGCGGTGAAATCGGTTATTCAATACCGTTTTGCGCGCTGGTCCATAATAACAAATTGAAGCCATGGGAGGACTTAAGGGACATTGCAGGGGGAATATATACAAATTGCTTAAAATACGCTCAACTAACACATTTAGTACATATCTCTCCATTTAAAGACGACTTTCTCCGTATGCTAACAGACTTTGAAAAATTATGTTTAAACGCGACACCATTCAGAGGAAGTTATTAAGTAAATTAAAGAATATATCTCTGCCCACCTATGTAAATAGATGGCAACAAGAACTGACTGAACACTTCAATGATAGGCAATGGAAACAAATGTTTTACTGTACTCACAAAGTCTCTGGGTCAGCTGGCATCTTGGAACTTAACTTTAAAATTCTAACAAGATGGCACCTGACGCCACAAAGACTGAAACACATTTACCCAAGGTCTCCAGGAGAATGTTGGCGTGGTTGTGGGGAAGTGGGCAATATGACGCATATATGGTGGGAATGCAGAGAACTTCATACATTATGCACAGAAGTAGAAAAACTGGGAACATTTTTATTTAGCACAAACTACACACTACAGGCACCTCATGTCTTATTCAATCAGAAGCCTGGTAAGTTCTGCAAGATAAGACAAGCTGTCTTTCAGATAGCTTTAAACAGCGCTAAGTCTATTATAGCCAGACAGTGGAAGCTAAACACACAACGCACAAGACAAATGTGGATAAGTAGGACAGATGAGTTATTTTTCCTAGAAAAGTATGGTTTCTATAAAAAACAAAAACTTGAATTCTTTCATGATGTACAATTTTACTGGGATCAGTACAAATCCACCATTTCACCCCCCCATGTCATAGATGATCAAGCATGGGAGCCCTCCGTCCTTCCACCCGTACACTCAATTCTGAGTTTCTATATGTTCTTTGTTTATTTGGGTTAAGAAGTAATCTGTATCATCTATAATCTAAAAAGAAGAATCTAGATAATAGTAGAATCTGGAAGCATTGACCGAAAAGTTTATTGTGTTATGTTATTTTGTTTACTTTGCACAATTCTCACTAATATTATTGATATGATTGCTATCAGATATCATAGAAGAATGTATAAACCTATAAGAATTGTATTTTCTTTAATGCTTGCATTCTTGTAATTTGAAAAACTTTTAAAAAAACATCAATAAATAAAAAAAAAAAAAAAAAAAGGTTCCTAACATCAAAGATCAATTAACATGTACTTACATTAAAGATAAAAATACAAATTGGCTAAACACAGCACAAATTGGTTTGTAAAATGTCAATCATGCAATGCATGTCAGAACACAAAAGAAATAAATAAAGTCTCCAAAAACTTTTTGTCTAAGGAAGGGAAGAAATTTAAGATAAAAGGGTTAATAACTTTTAAATAGTAAATATGTTGTATACATGTTACGATGCTCGTGTGATTTGTTTTACATAGGAAGAACTACTAGATTTTTAAAAACCAGAATAAACGAGCATGTATACAACATAAAGATAGGTTACAAAAAGCAAACCCTTATCAGCCCATTTTGATAAAATTCATAAGAGAGACCCCAAGCATTTAGAATTTATAGGGATTAGGAAAGCCACACAATATTGGAGGGGGGGGGGGGCGATAGACTGAATGATTTAGGACAATTAGAAATGAAGTTGATCTATATTCTGGATACTTTAGTCCCCAATGGCTTGAACAAAGATTTTGAATTGCATAATTTTTTGAATTGATCTTTTCCCCCTTCTATATGTTATTCTGTATGTAAATCTATATGCAATTATTCGTTATCCCTTTACTGACTCTTTTTTATACTTGCCCCTGGTAGATTCATTCTATTTTCAACCCTGTTATGTTATAGTTAAATATTTAGCAAATATCGTAACCTATCAGTGAGCTAGATATGATTCAATAGATGTTTATTTATGATCATATATATGGCTATTATCGCATTTTATTAGGGAGATAAAATATGTATCAATATATGTTCATTTTAGAGCTCATACCCACTCATTGTGATAAAGAATAATGTAAATATTTATATAATATAAAGCAAATATATCTTTAAACTTACTCATTGAATACCAATCCAGATATCCATACTTTATATAAGGAAAAGAAAAATCCAATTTTTGCCCCTTTTCAAAATGTAATCTATGTGTATTAATGAGGACATATAATGAACTTGCCATCTTTAAAAATGGAGGACGGAATGTTAAAAACCTTCCTCATGACGCAACCACCATTGGCCAATAGGATGAATCAGGCACTGTATATAACCATCAGAGGAGAAGACACACATCATCTTACTTCCTTGAATAAGCCGTACGCTTACGGTGAAACGTACATCGGACTGTCACAGCCACTCCCCTACTATCAGTCACCAGGACAGGTAACTTGTGTATCACTAACCCAGCGGTTTTTGGCATAGCAGTTTACACATGACGTAAGTGTAAGCATATTAGGGACTTAGATGGGCATTCTGTAGGCGTTTGGTGGGAGGTAGCCACGCAGAACAGGGGGAGTGTAGGTTAGCTGTGACGTAGATATAGGCGTTCAGGGGGAGTTAGTAAGGTTAGTGAGTGGTAGTATGAACACATCAACACAAGATTAATATGTTCAAAGCAGGGATGTGTGGTTGTGAGGAGAGTAGAGGCCATGTTTTTCTTGCCAGTTATCAGCTGCCGAGACAACTAGCTAGTTAGTGTAGGTGTAATTAAACTTCGACACACTTCGAATAGGGCCCCCCCCCGCAGTAAAATAAACATGAGGAGCGATGTCAGTGATCTGGGCGGTGACATCACACTCCCGATGGCATCGCTTGGACACATCCCTTTATTTTTAGAATATTCAGAGCGCCAGGTTGCAATCAATCGAAACAGTTTCCCCTAAAGGTCAGTCAATGTTTTGAATATCGGGGCCTAAGTGCTATTGCATTGTCTTTTTATCATGTATTTGCTGATTATGCAAATCTATTGTATCTACTGGTCCTTTAAGGAGAGAATGCATTAACTGAAATAGATACATAGGTTTGATCACGTGAGGATAAGTGTGAGATTTCAATAAGCATGTCCCTTTTCCTAGAAAATTAGGTAGAAGGTGGCATGTTTTTCTTCTTTTTGTGAACCATGGTCCAGTGGGATCTCTGATCTTTAGCTAGGGCCAATCCTTTAGTGTTAGAATGGGAAACCCCATCTGTACTTAATGTGATTGTCCTGAAGAAATTGAGTTATGTGGCATACAGCTTTCCTTTTTTCAGTTGCTGCCTAACAAAGGTCTTGATATATCTGAATAGGTTTGATAGGTAATTGTTTTTTTTTATAATCCTAGCAAAGTTCCATATAGCTTATTTATCCTTGAAAGTGAGAAATCTCAGTGTCACGTCACGTGGTGGAGCTCAGGGCTTAGGTCTGTGTCTCAATGCACTGTGGGCCTCTAGAGAGATTCTGTAAAGTGCAAAGTTTGATGAATATTGCTAAAGAGATCTATAAGATATGGCAAGAGACCCTCTTGTTTCAGTTCTTCTATATCAGACTTGGAGGATAGGTTTGCTATATTCAGTTGGATATGTAGCAATTGATTGTGAGAGAGAAGTTTTATGCCATTGTTGATATCTCTGTAAGATTTTCGACGATTCTTTTGGGTTCTGTTCTTTTCAAAAAAGGAGAGAACATCTGGATTAGATGTTACTAAAAGTTTAGCGCTCTTTTCTGTTCTACTTAGTTTCTTTGCCGACATGTGTAGAAGAGCAGACATGAAATATTAATGTATTTATCTCAAATGTAAGCAGGTAGGCAATTTAAGTTGAGAAGAAAACGTGCTCAGATAATATAGATCTGTAGGGTTGACCTCAAATACAGTGAAGTGGAGAACTCAAATATGGCGGAATACAAGGGTATTATAGATAAAAGATTAGCAGCTCAAACTTACGTAGGGATGTGTACTAGGTTAATAACATAATAAGACATTTCCACAACAGAAAATTGGAAAATGAGTAGATCTAGCTATCATGAAGAGTTGGTGTTTCTTTCAGTCACAATAAAGTAGACAGTTGTAAAATCTTCTAGCTCTAACTCTTAAGACTGTATAAATTAAAATAAGTAGATAAGTACAGTAAGTCATAAATATGTGACCCAGGAAGTTACAATCTGCTGTATGCAAAAAGATTATATGGTTGCCAAGACAATAGGAATCCTGAGATTATTTAGACAAATACATTTGAATTAGGTGCTGCAGCAATCAAATTAGTGACTGATGATTTTAATTCTTTAGCGGTTTTAGAAGCTACAGTGTCCATGGTATAGGCACCAAAGCAAAATAACAGAAATCCTTATTCACTGTACTTGACGCACTACCAACATGGGCTTTGAGGTAGCCAGCTGCTGATATCCATTCTGAGCTAACGGAATATATCTTCTAGTTTGCAGTGCGGGGGGAAGTTATTTCTTTAGAATTGCGCACTCAGAATGGCATCAGTAGCCGGCTGCTCCCTCTCCATTGGTGTTTGAGTGAGCTCCTTGCAAAGTATAATTGTTGTTTTATCGTTAAATGGGCTGAACATGGGCGTCCTATGGGAGTGTATGAAAGTGTCTCTCAAAGCAGTGTAATTCTCTAAACATTCTAACCTACAGATCTCACAGGTTTTTTTTTGTAAACTAAAAAGTGGCAAGGTTGTGACAAAATACACATAATACTTAATACCCTAATAGAAAAATATGCATATGAAAATAGTGGGGATTGTAAGATGCTAAATGTGATTTATTTTTTTGATGCAGAATTTAATTTTAAAGTGCATCTTCTGCTCACTGCTAACTTCACCCTACTCAGCAAAGTTTTATTTTCCAGCCAGCTCCATTACTTTTTATAGGAAATATCTTGACACTCGCAGAAACTGACCTTTATTTAAGATAATTTCAGAAAGGCAGCCCCTGTGAAGGCCGGCAGAAATAAAAACCACGTTTGATCTGATGAAGTTTAGATAATCATGCTCTAAGTCTGGATTGTGCTCATTTTCTTGTTTGGGAGTACGGCTCAACAGCCAACTAATGATAAAATTTGACTTGAAGAAGGCTCATATAGGAGCCGAAATGTCGACAATGATCTTCTGCAAATGACATTTTGATATTGCCAGAATAAATATATACATAGTCTAAATAAAAATCCTGAGAGTGTCCTTCTTTATACACATTTATATATATATATATATATATATATATATATATATATATATACATACACACTGGAACAATAGAACACAAAGCGCATCCACGACTCAAGGTGAATCTAACACAATTTATTGTGAGCATACAAATAATTGCACTTACAAGAAGATAAAAATAATTATGCCTTGATAGAAACAGGTCCGTGAAAGCAACTCAGGATAGTAGATCCGTGCAGGAATAGGTTAGAAACTCTCTGTCTCCACCTCCCGTCGACTGCCCGCTTGATGCTGTTGCTACGAACCTTCTCAGTCTTTATGCGGCAAATGTAATACTAATGGATGTCCAAACAAGCCTTTCTTACATCTACACGTTTCGTCCTGCTCTCTCGGACTTTGTCAAGACTCTGAAGTCTATATATATATATATATATATATATATATATGTGTGTGTGTGTGTGTGTGTGTACTTTGGAGCCCTTTCCACTCAAATACATTTAAACATAAAAAGTAATTTTTAATCAATTTAAATGTAATCAGTTGAAGTCTATAGGGAGTAGAAGTCCTGAAGTTAGCGTGCATTAGGTTTCGCTTGTGCACAAACTTTTTATGTTAGCCTTGTAATATGTGCGCTAACCCGCACATATTAAAAGATTACTTCTAGCGAAAGAGCAGGGGGGGAATAGCGCACCACTTGTAATTTAGCCCTCACTATAGTATATTAGTGATATTGACCGAATAATATCAAGTAAAACATAAGTACAAAAATATATACAAAATAGAAAAACAGAAGCAACCTTGCTATGTCTAAAAATATTTTTTTTTTCTTGCGCATAACCTCATCTGAGCAGGGCTTATCTCCTTATCAGTTTATACACTGCTATGACTTTAGGGTAGCATTTTATTGTGTTGTGTTAGTGGTAACAACAAAATAATTTTGTACTAACTGATTAAAATAAAAAATCTGTATACTTCACAAAAAATAAACATAACACAGGTTTGTCAACTGACACCTAAAAAAAGGATGCTTGGTTCTTGTATCAACTTTACAACTGCTGTATAAAATGTCCTGAGACAAATATATCATATGAATGTAATACCTAAATCACGCTGTCAGTTCATTGCTTCTTTATATTGGAGCACCATAGAAAGTTGGAGCACTATAGAAAACTACAGTGAAGATTAGATATATAGTGTGGCAAACCTAGCCACTTCTGGACTATAATGTAAGAAAGGTTGTCTATAGGCTGTATTGTGTGCTATGTAGATGTGACAGACCCTTCTCTCAGTACTGAAGGAGTTAAATGTGTTTAGCTTTAAGAAAACTATTCTTGAATGACAAGGTTACTAGTCTCAGCTATTGTATACTTTCATTAAAGCTAGTGATTACCATTCCATTGTTCAATCACATCTAGAGAGACGACGCCTTAGTGATAAGAAGAGCCAAGTGTGTGTCCTGTGTTTAAGTTGTTATCAGCTTGAGCAAGGTATTCTATTGTATCCTGTCAAAAGGCGTGTTCCATCCATCTAATCTACAACATTCTTTTCAACCCCCCATCTGGGAGGTCAGACCTGCATAAATACTAGGCATAGCCTTTTTAATAAAGTTCATTCTGTTTTAAACCTGAAAACTGGCTGGGTCGTGAGTTATTGACTCCCAAACTGTGTTTCATCCGGTTATTGGGAGTATTTTAATATTGCTCTCCGCTACAATTGGTGGCAAGCGTTGGGATCAGACCTTACAGCCGAAAAGCGCAATTCGTGCAGTTGTAACTGCCGAATAAGAAAAGGGAATGGCAAGCAGAATACAGTGAAAGAACCGACTACCGAAGTGAATGGAGACGGATTATTCTAAGCTAAAGAGACAAACGTTAAAGGAACTGCTAGAAGCCAGGGGAAAGATAGCCAGCAGCAAACCCAAGGCTATATTAATTGCAGAGCTGATGGAGGGAGACAGAGCTCGCAGCGCTACGCCTCCAGCAGCCATGGAGGAGACCCTATACCAGAGGGAAATGAGGACCAGGCTGGAATTTTTACCCCAACCTGTACCACGGGACATGCTATCCATGGTAATGGCAGATGTGCAGGAGTACGTGATGGCACACAGTCCGCGGAATGCATCCTCCCGAGCAGAATCCATTTCGGAAGCACTCAGTAACCCAGTAAGACCCAAAATCCCATACCATGCCTTTAAAATGTTTTGTGAGGAGAAGGATGAGATCGATGGGTATTTACAGGATTTTGAGAGACTGTGCGAGTTACATGAGTTGGAGCAGTCCGTATGGGTGCCGGTGCTAGCAGGCAAGCTAGCCGGTAGGGCAGCGGAAGCGTATCGCGCTGTACCCAGGGAGGACAGCAAGGATTATGCTAAAGTGAAGAGCGCAATCTTGGAACGATATGCCATTACCCCAGAGGCATACCGGCGCAAGTTTAGAGGCCTGCGCAAACAAGAAAGAGATTCCCATGCAGAGTGGGCCCACAAGCTGGATCAAGCATCTCAGGGGTGGATACAGGCCAGCCAAGCTACCACCATGGAAGAATTGCGACAACTGATGCTGTTGGAGCAATTCTTTAACGGCTTGTCCCCAGAAGCCCAAGAATGGGTGAGAGATCGAAAACCCCTCACGTTAACCGAAGCAGCCAGATTAGCAGACCAGCATTTTGACGCCAGGAGGCACCATGGACTACTACCTAAGACGTACACTCGACCCACAGGACAGCCCAGTCCTCTACAGGCTAACAACCCCACAGCGGCACCGTTTCGCCCAGCCCCAGGGAATCCACCACCCCCCTCACGATACAATGGATGGGCGAATATACAATGCCACACCTGCAAGCAGTGGGGACATATGGCACGTGAGTGCACCCAAAATCGGAGCAGACAAGCTTGGAACCAGGTCAGACAGAACCTGGCCCCAAGGGCGGCTGCTCACCATTACCAAACGGAGCCAGCCGCTCATGAGGGGTTGAGCACCCCAGCCGGGGAACCCCTGGGAATTCTGCATGAGGTGATGTCGGTCCGGGCCACCGATAACCGGCAACATCACCGTCAGCTGGTGACCGTGGAGGGGAAGGAGGTCCAGGGACTTCGGGATTCGGGAGCTACTTTAACCCTGATAGCTCCCCATTTGGTGCCAGATACAGCACACACTGGTGGATCCGTGGCAGTACGAGTGGCAGGGGGAGCAGTATAACGATTGCCCACTGCTAAGATTCATTTGGATTGGGGTGCAGGGGAGGGCATGGTAGAAGTGGGCTTAATGCAAAACCTACCAGCGGATGTTGTACTGGGGAATGACCTGGGTCAGATGACCTCTGCTTTTGTACCTCAGGCTCCACATCAGGAGGTCCACCCAGTAACCACCCGGCAGCAGGCACGCACTACGGCCCCACAAGCTCACCACGAGGCTCAGGTAAGAGACCATGACACCCCCTTGACACGTATGACTTGGTATACCCCCACCCAATTTGAGGCGGAGGTGAAAGCTGACCCCACGCTGCAGGCATACCGGGATAAAGGGAACACCGATCAGGCTGGGTTAGAAGGGGAACGGTACGTCTGGGAGAAAGGGTTATTGTACCGCATAGCCGAACGGGGGGTAGGCAGCGCAGTCACCGTGATCACTAAGCAACTGGTAGTACCCCAGAAGTATAGGCAGGAACTGCTCAGGATAGCTCATGACATTCCCCTGTCAGGCCACCTGGGAATGACTCGCACCCACTACAGATTGACCCACGCCTTTTTCTGGCCTGGGATCTCTAAAGATGTACGGCAATATTGCACCTCCTGTGACGTGTGCCAACGAGTAGGCAAACGAGGTGACCGCCCTAAGGCTAAATTATGCCCATTACCCATTATTGAGGAACCCTTTAGCAGGGTAGCAGTAGATATCGTAGGGCCTCTACCCAAGCCCAGTCCCTCCAGGAAGAGGTACATTTTAACCGTAGTGGACTATGCCACTAGGTACCCCGAGGCCATTGCTCTCTCCAACATCCATGCAGAGACGGTAGCTGAAGCCTTAATAAAAATATTTTCCCGGGTAGGGTTCCCCCAGGAGATAATATCAGATAAGGGCACCCAGTTTACCGCAGAGGTGACCCAACAACTTTGGAGGGTATGTGGTGTTAGACCCATAATTAACTCAGCCTACCATCCCCAGTCCAATGGGTTATGTGAGAGATTTAATGGGACTTTAAAACAGATGCTCCGTACATTTGGCGAGACTCATAAGGACTGGGAGCGCTACCTACCCCATCTGCTTTTCGCATATAGGGAGGTACCCCAAGAGTCGACAGGTTTTTCCCCCTTCGAATTGCTATTTGGGAGAAGGGTGCGGGGGCCATTAAACCTCATTAGGGAGCATTGGGAGGGAGAGAGTAGCCCCGATGGTAAACCCATTGTATCTTACGTGCTGGAGTTCAGGGACCGACTGGAGGCATTAACCCAGGCTGTACGTACCAACCTCCAGGCGGCTCAACAACGCCAGAGCCGCTGGTACGATAGGGGAGCCAGGGATCGCAGCTTTCAAGTGGGGCAGAAAGTTTTAATTTTAAAACCTGTACGCACCGACAAGCTGCAGGCCGTCTGGCAAGGCCCATACCAGGTCGTAGAGCAGCGATGCGACACTACCTATGTGATTGACCCCTGCTCAGGGGTAGGGAAGCGACGCATGCTTCATGTGAACATGCTCAAACCCTACCATGAGAGGATGGAGGACGTGGCGGCAATATGCGCCTCGGCCTCTGAGGATCAGGAGAATCTGCCTCTCCCTGACCTATTAGAATCAGAGGACCAGATAGAGCCCTCCAGGGGCGTTCAGCTGGGGGAGCGGCTAAGCCCTTCGGAGCGTGCCCAGGTACAGGAGTTGATAGTAGCTAAAGGGGCTATCTTCTCCCATTTACCTGGGTACACCCCGCTGGCCACTCACCGAGTTGAAACCCCGGGACAGCTACCTATGCGGCAGACCCCGTATCGTGTCCCTGAAGCAGTCAAGGCACACATGAAGGCAGAAATTGACGAGATGTTGCAACTAGGGGTTATCGAACCTTCCGACAGCCCCTGGGCATCCCCGGTAGTGTTGGTACCCAAGAAAGACGGCACCACACGCTTCTGTGTTGACTACCGGAGGCTAAATGACAAAACGATGTCTGATGCCTATCCGATGCCCCGGATAGACGAGTTGCTTGATAAAATGGCTAGGGGACAGTATCTTACGACCATAGATTTATGCAAGGGATACTGGCAAATCCCGCTAGCCGATGACGCCATCCCCAAGTCGGCGTTTGTCACCCCGTTTGGCCTATACCAATTTTCGGGTCATGCCTATCGGGATGAAGAACGCTCCGGCGACTTTTCAAAGGATGGTAGATCGGCTACTGGACGGGTTCCAGGAGTATGCCTGCGCATACCTGGACGATATTGCCATATATAGTCAGAACTGGGCAGAACACCTACAGCATATAGGAGCGGTCATTGACCGTATAGGGGAGGCAGGGCTGACCCTGAAACCTAGTAAATGCCATATCGGGATGGCAGAGGTGCAGTATTTAGGCCACCGTGTGGGGAGCGGGCACCAGAAACCCGAACCGGCCAAAATTGAAGCTGTTGCTAAGTGGCCCACCCCTAGGACCAAGACCCAAGTACTGGCATTTCTAGGTACGGCGGGGTACTACAGAAAGTTCGTGCCCAATTATAGTGCCCTAGCCAAACCCCTGACTGACTTGACACGTAAGAACCTTCCCCGACAAGTTACTTGGGCCCCAGAGTGTGAGCAGGCATTCCAACAACTAAAGACGGCTCTAACTAATGCGCCTGTACTTGCTGCACCCGATCCAACTAAAAGATTTCTTGTTCACACAGACGCTTCGATGTTTGGAGTGGGGGCAGTGCTGAGCCAAGTTGGAGCAGATGGCGGAGAACACCCCGTAGCTTACTTGAGCCGAAAGTTGTTGCCCCGTGAAGTAAGCTACGCCGCCATCGAAAAAGAATGCCTGGCCGTGGTGTGGGCCTTCAAAAAGTTGCAGCCGTACCTGTATGGACAACCTTTTTCCTTACTCACAGATCACAACCCGTTGGTGTGGCTGAACCGTGTGGCCGGGGACAATGCCAGGCTGCTGCGCTGGAGTTTGGCGCTGCAGCCCTTCGACTTTACCATCCATTACCGCCCAGGGAAACAAAACGGCAACGCCGACGGGTTGTCCAGACAAACTGAACTTGAAAAGTGATCTGTGAGTGCTTCCCCGGACATCCCCAAGCCAATCCGTTGGGATCAGACTGTGTATGCCGGCTTGGTTCTGGGGGAGCATTGTGGCAAACCTAGCCACTTCTGGACTATAATGTAAGAAAGGTTGTCTATAGGCTGTATTGTGTGCTATGTAGATGTGACAGACCCTTCTGTCAGTACTGAAGGAGTTAAATGTGTTTAGCTTTAAGAAAACTATTCCTGAACGACAAGGTTACTAGTCTCAGCTATTGTGTACTTTCATTAAAGCTAGTGATTACCATTCCATTGTTCAATCACATCTAGAGAGACGACGCCTTAGTGATAAGAAGAGCCACGTGTGTGTCCTGTGTTTAAGTTGTTATCAGCTTGAGCAAGGTATTCTATTGTATGCATGACCGGCTAACCATCCGCAAATAAATCCAAAGTAATAGGTAAGATGCAAAAAAGGGGGTTTATTTCACAGGTACAAACAGTGCATTAAAAGCAAAAAAGGGCATGCAGAAAAAAGCACCAAACGGACATACTCCGTAGGTTACAATACAGTAACAAACATACGCGTTTCGTGAGGGACTGCCTCACTTGTTCACTGCTTAAACTGTGTACTGGTCTGTAAACCTATATAGAGAGGTATCTATGTTAATTGAACAGGTGTGTTCCATTAAATACTTAAACTACTATGTAAACTTTTTAACCCCTCATATATACAGGCTGCAATAGACAGTGTTAGCACAGGATTGTAATGTTATACAATTACATTGTGGTAGAGATATATAAATACAATATTAGACTGTTATATATGTAAACTCATTTTGTGCATATAAACTGAAAAATTCTTACCACAAAATAAAGTATATTGAGACAACAGAAAATAATCCAAGAATAAGTGAAAAAATGAAAAAAGTCTCATTATTTAAAATGCCAGGATGAAGTGCATTATACAAAAAGATTAACGTCTGACTCAATATTTAAACCAGAAGGTGTCCTAGTGTTCATGTTAAAAATCCACCTGACCTCCTTCTTACTTAGCTGATACTCCCTGTCCCCCCCTCTCTTAGAGAAGGGCACATGATCAATTGCCTGAAAAAATGCTAGGGAAAGAATCCCTTGATGGTCAAATTTAAAATGTGAGGCCACTGAGGTAAAGATATCTGGGTCATTTATGTCTCTGATGTGTTCCAATACTCTATCCCTCAACCTTCTTTTTGTCTTTCCTAAGTATTGGACCTGGCAGCCTTTACGTGTCATGAGATACACTATATGTGTTGAATTACAATTAAGATTATATCTAATTGTGTATTCTTTCCCTGTGCTAGATGATTGAAAGGCATTCCCTTCCGTAATATGATCACAGGTTATGCACCTAGTGCCTCTACATTTAAAACAGCCCGATCTAGTTGGTAGCCAAGTGCCTCTTTTAATTTCTGATAAAAAAGAAGGGGATACATCATTTTGAATGCTTTTAGCCTTTATGGACACAAATTTAACACCGCTAGAGATCACTTTCTCCAGAACAGGGTCAGTTTGTAAAATAGGGAGACTTTCTTGTACAATGTCACAAATTTTTCTGTACTCTAAGCTATATGGAGTACTGAAGACCACCTTATTAGGCAAATTTAAAGTACTAGAAGATAATTTACTTCCCCTCTTGTACTGCAGAAGGGACTCACGTGGCATGCTATCTACAATTTGTCTAGTTTTTGACAATAAATGGTTATTGTATCCCCTATTTTGAAGTCTACTGCACAGATCCTCACTCTGCTTTTTATATAGTGTTTCGCTAGAGCAGATTCTCTTTGCCCTAATGAATTGACCCTTAGGGATAGCTTTGAGTACATGTTGAGGATGACAAGATCTATAGTTAAGAATGGTATTACCACTTGTCGGGTTTCTATGTAAATCTGTCACGATCAACCCATTCTCAACTGATACTTCAATATCCAAAAACTCAATCCTTGTTGTATTCTGATATCCAACAAAGCTCAAATTAAGATCATTGCAATTTAAATACTCCATAAATTTAGATGCCGACTCCTCATCTCCATCCCACACCAATAGCAGGTCATCAATATAACGTGGAGCAGCTCCCACCATCCCATATAGAGATTGGCATAGGAGGGGGCGAATTTCGCCCCCATAGCTGTTCCACGCCTTAGTGCACTACAAAATATCAATTGGAAATCTACTTATAGATTTATTACAGTGGATGTGGCCTCACTTTACACCTCCATCCCACACCAGGCAGGTCTTATATCAGTTTCTAATATTTTTGACAGAATGTCAGGTTTCTCAGAGGATCTTAAACATTTTATAATTTGGACTTTGGAGTTTTTACTAACCCATAATTATTTTTTGTTTGAGGGGTCTTACTATCTGCAGAGGCGTGGAACAGCTATGGGGGCGAAATTCGCCCCCTCCTATGCCAAACTCTATATGGGATGGTGGGAGCTGCTCCACGTCTATGCAGATAGTAACCCCTTTAAGAAACATATAATTTATTTTGGACGTTATATTGATGACCTGCTATTGGTGTGGGATGGAGATGAGGAGTCGGCATCTAAATTTATGGAGTATTTAAATTGCAATGATCTTAATTTGAGCTTTGTTGGATATCAGAATACAACAAGGATTGAGTTTTTGGATATTGAAGTATCAGTTGAGAATGGGTTGATCGTGACAGATTTACATAGAAAACCGACAAGTGGTAATACCATTCTTAACTATAGATCTTGTCATCCTCAACATGTACTCAAAGCTATCCCTAAGGGTCAATTCATTAGGGCAAAGAGAATCTGCTCTAGCGAAACACTATATAAAAAGCAGAGTGAGGATCTGTGCAGTAGACTTCAAAATAGGGGATACAATAACCATTTATTGTCAAAAACTAGACAAATTGTAGATAGCATGCCACGTGAGTCCCTTCTGCAGTACAAGAGGGGAAGTAAATTATCTTCTAGTACTTTAAATTTGCCTAATAAGGTGGTCTTCAGTACTCCATATAGCTTAGAGTACAGAAAAATTTGTGACATTGTACAAGAAAGTCTCCCTATTTTACAAACTGACCCTGTTCTGGAGAAAGTGATCTCTAGCGGTGTTAAATTTGTGTCCAGAAAGGCTAAAAGCATTCAAAATGATGTATCCCCTTCTTTTTTACCAGAAATTAAAAGAGGCACTTGGCTACCAACTAGATCGGGCTGTTTTAAATGTAGAGGCACTAGGTGCATAACCTGTGATCATATTACGGAAGGGAATGCCTTTCAATCATCTAGCACAGGGAAAGAATACACAATTAGATATAATCTTAATTGTAATTCAACACATATAGTGTATCTCATGACATGTAAAGGCTGCCAGGTCCAATACTTAGGAAAGACAAAAAGAAGGTTGAGGGATAGAGTATTGGAACACATCAGAGACATAAATGACCCAGATATCTTTACCTCAGTGGCCTCACATTTTAAATTTGACCATCAAGGGATTCTTTCCCTAGCATTTTTTCAGGCAATTGATCATGTGCCCTTCTCTAAGAGAGGGGGGGACAGGGAGTATCAGCTAAGTAAGAAGGAGGTCAGGTGGATTTTTAACATGAACACTAGGACACCTTCTGGTTTAAATATTGAGTCAGACGTTAATCTCTTTGTATAATGCACTTCATCCTGGCATTTTAAATAATGAGACTTTTTTCATTTTTTCACTTATTCTTGGATTATTTTCTGTTGTCTCAATATACTTTATTTTGTGGTAAGAATTTTTCAGTTTATATGCACAAAATGAGTTTACATATATAACAGTCTAATATTGTATTTATATATCTCTACCACAATGTAATTGTATAACATTACAATCCTGTGCTAACACTGTCTATTGCAGCCTGTATATATGAGGGGTTAAAAAGTTTACATAGTAGTTTAAGTATTTAATGGAACACACCTGTTCAATTAACATAGATACCTCTCTATATAGGTTTACAGACCAGTACACAGTTTAAGCAGTGAACAAGTGAGGCAGTCCCTCACGAAACGCGTATGTTTGTTACTGTATTGTAACCTACGCAGTATGTCCGTTTGGTGCTTTTTTCTGCATGCCCTTTTTTGCTTTTAATGCACTGTTTGTACCTGTGAAATAAACCCCCTTTTTTGCATCTTACCTATTACTTTGGATTTATTTGCGGATGGTTAGCCGGTCTTCTCTTTGTATGTCTCAAGTTTGCTGACGTCATTGGACCGAGACGTCTGGATCTGGCTCCTATCGGCATCCGTAGGAGTGTGAACAGTGCACACGCTGAAGACGCGCTGTACAGGATCGCTGAAGACAGCAGCCCATCATACTGCCTGGGGGTAAGCACCGCTTGCTTTGTTTTTCATTCTATTGTATCCTGTCAAAAGGCGTGTTCCATCCATCTAATCTACAACATTCTTTTCAACCCCCCATCTGGGAGGTCAGACCTGCATAAATACTAGGCATAGCCTTTTTAATAAAGTTCATTCTGTTTTAAACCTGAAAACTGGCTGGGTCGTGAGTTATTGACTCCCAAACTGTGTTTTGTCCGGTTATTGGGAGTATTTTAATATTGCTCTCCGCTACATATAGTATGCTCAAAAGTATTTTCTAATTATAAATATAGGTAGCTCACTACCCATAATTTGTTTTTAGTTATTAATCTGCCTTAAAAATACAAAGCACACTGTACATCCACTGGATGATTGGCTCTTTATATTCAAACACAAACAACCGCCTGAGCCCCTTTTTAATGCCAATAAGCCACTGTTTATAATGTGATGTACAATTCATAGGTACAAACAACTAGCTCCTGCATACATTGACACATACATTATTTTGTTCAGAGCAATTTTTATTTTTCTCTTCATTTCTGGAAATAAAATAGGTGACCGTGTAGATAATTTGCAATCTACTGCTGCAGTGAGATATTTCTAAGTAAAAATGTGCAATCTGTCTGTAGAAGTTATCTAATAGTATTAGCAACAAGCTTTATTCCGAACAAACTTTTTTTTAGTGTATCAGCAAATAGGTTTTATAAATCACTGCTATAGCAGCGGTGCTGTGTCTGTCAGCTACCTGTACACCTGGGGTGTGAAGGAGGGAGGAGAGTTCAGTGTAACTAGTAGCTACCTCCCTGTATGATGCTCCTCTGATTTTGATGTCACTTCACTCTGACACGGTAAATAAATGCTAGAAGCAGTGCCAGACAGAACAAGAGCTGACTCCAAGTCCTCCTGAGCTTCGGGCATGATCACTGTCTTCTTTACCGCCCTCCCTGGGCTGCTTTTGCTCCCTCTATTGCTGAGCTTTATCTTTCCCTACGTCTACCATGACATCGCCCACTTCATCGCTATTTTGCGCTCTGGTAGAAAATATCAGAAGAAAAGCCCCTCATACACAGTGGTGGACATCTTTCTGGAGCATGTGGAGAAACACCCTGACAAACCGTTTATACTCTTTAAAGACGAAGTATATACTTACTCCCAGACTGACAAGCTGAGCAACCAGGCAGCCAGGGCTCTGAGGAAACATGCTGGGGTCAAGTCAGGGGACTGCGTGGCTCTCTTCATGGGCAATCTACCCGCTTACGTCTGGATCTGGCTGGGGTTGGCTAAACTGGGCTGCTCTATGTCTTGCCTCAATAGTAACATCAGGGCGAATTCCCTATTACATTGCTTCAAGTGCTCTGGAGCTAAGATCATCATAGCTGAAGCAGGTGAGCAGTCTCAGGCGCGTATTATTCACTCCATTCTAATGCTGACTACTGTGAGCGTGCAGTTTAAACGAACTCACCATCTTGCACATAGTTTGTATTTGAGAAAACACAACATTTTGTACAGTTTTATAGGTTTGGTATTTTAAGCTTGCCTTGTTGCATATTATTTTCACCTTAAACACATAAAAAAGATTGATAATAATTAAATCAGATAAACAGTTACGAGTACCAAGTACTTTTTATTTGGTTTATTAGGGACAGATATAGATGAGCCCCTGCGCTAATCAAGCCACCACTGTACAGAATGTTGCAGGGTCATGGTCCCGGATTGTGACTGATGCAGTCCATTGTCCGGTGGCAATGTCAAAAGCACATGTTTTTCCAGTTATTGTGCAGCCAGGAAAAGCAGGCAAAATAAATTATTTTAATACATTGCATTTTATTGGACATTGTATAATGAATTTTTATTTGAAATAAATCAGTATTATACATAGGAAACGCAATACATGGGACTTTCAGATACATGATGTTCCATTAGATGTTTATATAGGGTCATATTGCAATAATGCAATTTTACTCAGTTATTCTTTTGTGTATTTATATGTATCATCCCCCCGTGCACAACATTTTTATATTTTTGAGCTATAAAAAATAAAAACTGGTAAACTTTTTTTATTTTTTTTAAACCTACTGAATTCTCATTGGTTGCTATAGCACAGCTACCAATTCTTCACTGTAGATCAGGGAAACATCCCATAAGTTTGTAAATAATTAGTTTTTATTTCAGCTAACACTATTTAGTGGGGGGGGGGGTGAATAAAATATTCACATATTGCAAGGAAACTCTAGAGCTGGATATCGATGGGAAAATTACAGTATAATGAATACAGCTACAATAGAAATAAATTGAACTGTCTTATCTGATTCAGGGACAAGACAGTGTTTAACCCTTTGTAGCACAGTTTTTAACTGGGTAATGTAAACTTGCTGAAGGTAACAATATGGATATCTGAGCTGAGACAAGAGGCTCTGGGCCTGAATGCAGAAATGCAATAAAAATAAAAATGATGATAATTAACTACACAAACTTTCTTGGTACAGGGATCTCTTGATTGTGTGAAATAAATCAATGTCTGAACCATTATTTGATGGCAAAACAGCTTTACAATGGAAAATAAAGTTTTGTGTGAAGTGATTGCATGTATGAAATGTTTTTGCTGTAATTCAGTGTGGGACAGAAGCATTTTTTTTAGACAGAAGTACTAGCAGAAGTGTTTCTAGTTAAAATTTGACTATTTAAAGGGATAGAAAGGTAAACAATGAAATTGCATGGGTGCATTTTGATGTGAAATAGAAGCATTTTTGCAATATACTTTCATTACTGTTTTTCTGTGGCATACGCACATATCCTGTGAGGGCCCATGCACTAGTATTCAAACACCATGCTTTGTCAGAGAGCTGGCGGTGGCATTTATTGCTTCTGATGACATACAAGCTGCTGCTGAACCGCCGAGCAGGCATGGCATTGAATACTGGTGGACAGGCCTAGACAGCATATGTGCATATGCTGCAGAAAATAAGTAATAGAAAAAAGAAGCATTTTTGCTAATGAAAGTATATTGCAAACATTTTTATATTTCAAATTTAAATGCATCCATGCACATTTCATATTTTACATTTCTATTCCTTAAATTGATAGCTTTTATTGTGCACCTGTATTGAAAAACACCACACTTGTTTGTATTGTGTTGGCAACAAATTCGTTGGCATATACATGCCACTGTTGACTCCGTGAGCAAAAACTTTATCTGAAATAGAGAGCAGAGGACATATGATTGAAAAAGTAATAGAAGCATGTTTGCTAATTACTGTGTATTGGAAAAATATATATATATATTTTTTTTTCAAAACTGAAATTTTTTTTCTAAACCAAGTGTAATGCAGAAATGCCTCTATTCAAGATTAAAATGCGCTCAAGCACATTTCATTTTAAACTATGATGTCCCTTTAAGGATATTTTTTACATTCTGTGAGCGCTTGTAGGGGAGGAAACATAGGGCTAAAGTTAGAGGCTGTCATTTTTGCACAACTCACTGTGGAACTCTGTGTGTTTAATGCCCACAAATAGGTAATGCAAAGGTAAAGTGCAAATCTGCAAATTCTTTTCAACTCCCAAATAGAACACAGCTGGTGAGGACAGCCAGGTCGTGTGAAAGCCGCTCCCAATTAGCGCACTGCCATTTTCCTGCACTGGACCTGCAGTTCTCTTTGGCTTCAAAGCGGAAATTTATGTGTTTAAAACTTTGAAGGGATTAAAGGGACATTAAACCCACATTTTTTCTTTCATGATTTAGATAGAGCATGCAATTTTAAACAACTTTCTAATTTACTTCTTTTATCTTATTTGCTTCATTCTCTTGATATTCTTTGCTGAATAGCATATCTAGATAGACTCAGTAGCTGCTGATTGGTGCCTGCACATAGATGCCTCGTGTTATTGGCTCACCCATGTGCATTGCTATTTCTTTAACAAAGGATATCTAAAAAATAAAGCATATTAGATAATAGAAGTAAATTGGAAAGTTGTTTAAAATTGAATTCTCTATCTGAATCACGAAAGAAAATTTTTGGGTTTAGTGTCCCTTTAAGCACATAGAGTTCCACAGTGCTTAGTGCAAACATATCATACTCCAACAGTAGGTCATGTAATCATTCCACCACAATGTCCCTTTAATAGATGAACAACTTATATATTCTTGGATGCCAAAGAGGGCTCAGTCAACATTTCACCTCTCTCTGGTAACCAATGTTATAGCAAGAAAAGGCAACTGTGAAGTGATTCTGAAACTCCAAATCCACAACATGAATTAACATCAATTTTAGTTAATTTTGTAGCCAATATCACATTTACTACCCATTCCCCAGATGTGCACAACCAACATTGTTTTATTAATATATTTTATAACATTTAAACCTCTAAATTTCTGCCTGTTTCTATGCCATTATAGACAGCCTCTTATGCTTTTTTATTTGCTTTTCACAAGATATTGCTAATCCATGTGGGTCAGTGACGTGTGGTGACATCAGAGGCTGGTGAGGCAGTGGCTAGGATACACCTTCATTCTTTAGATATTCTTTGTTGAAGAAATAGCAATGCACATGGGTGAGCCAATTGCATTAGGTATCTATGTGCAGCCACCAATCAGCATCTATTGAGCATATTTAGATATGATTTTCAACAAAGGATATCAAAAGAATGAAGAAAATTAGATATTAGATGTAAATTGGAAAGTTATTTAAAATTGCATGCTCTTTCTAAATCATGAAAGAAAACATATGTGTTTCATGTCCCTTTTAAATGTTGTCTTTGAAAACTGTTCAACTTAGTAAACATCTGATTTTAGTCTAAAGGATTGTAACAGAAACTCTTTCTAGATAACAAAATGCTTGCTCTGATTATGAGATCTAGAAATCCAGGCCCATTAAAATATTTTTAAAACATACTTTTTACTTTAATGCTGCAAATTATGCTTATAGATTCCTTCATTATTCAGTCAATATAAAAATGTCTTGATCCAGTGGCAGCTGGTGAAATTGACCCCACCCCTTTAAATAAAGCCACATCCTCAGATGGCACCACCAATTCATTAATTAAATAAATAAAAGTTAGACAGAAACATAGAAAAGCACTCGGGGGGAGAGAGAGAGACAGGGGGAGAGGGAGAGAGAGACGGAGGGAGAGAGAGACGGGGGAGAGGGAGAGAGAGACGGAGGGAGAGAGAGACGGGGGGAGAGGGAGAGAGAGACAGGGGAAGAGGGAGAGACACAGAGGGTTAGAGAGAAAGAGAGATAATCACACAGAGGGTTAGAGAGACGCATAAGGGATGAGAGAGTCAGAGGGGGAGGAAGAGAGACAGGGATAGAAAAGAGACCATGGGGGAGAACGACACATAAGGAGAGAGAAAGGGAGAGAGATGGTTAGAGAGAGAGACAGACGGATAGAGAAAGCGAGATGGATAGAGACACACAGAGGGGAGAGAGAGAGAGACAGAGGGGGGGGGAGAGAGAGACAGAGGGGAGAGACAGAAAGACAGAGGGTACATACAGAAAGACAGATGGGAGAGAGACAGACAGAGGGGAGAGAGAGAGACAAACAGAGGGGAGAGAAAGAGAGACAGACACAGGGGAGAGAGAGAATGACAGACAGAGGTTAGAGAGAGAGAGAGAGAGAGAGAGAGGGTAGAGAGACACAGAGGGAGTAGAGAGAGAGAGAGAGAGAGACAGAGGGGAGAGAGAGAGATGGGAGAGAGAGAGAGAGAGAGAGAGAGAGAAAGGGGAGAGAGAGAGACACAGAATGAAAGAGAGACAGAGGGGAGTGAGAGAGAGACACAGAGGGGAGTGAGAGAGAGACACAGAGGGGAGTGAGAGAGAGACACAGAGGGGAGTGAGAGAGAGACACAGAGGGGAGTGAGAGAGAGACACAGAGGGGAGTGAGAGAGACACAGAGGGGAGTGAGGGAGACACAGAGGGGAGTAAGGGAGACAGAGAGAGACAGAGGGGAGTGAGGGAGACAGAGGGGAGTGAGACACATAAGTGGGGAGAGAGGGAACACTGAAATTGGGGAGGCACCACTGAATGTTTAAATAGCTTATTTTAAGTGACTATCAAATGATAATAGTCTACAATTTATTTTAATTATATGAAACAGAACAGCACATATGAATGGGAGCATTAATAAATTATTATTTGTTGTCTACATCAGGTTTGTCCAACATACACCTAAGGAATCCCTGGTTTTAATGAAATACTATAGCTACAAGAGCCATGTAGAATATTTGTTATAACTCATTCTAAACTGCTTGGTTTCATTTTACATTACTATGCTGTTGGTCTAGCTTACTCTTGTGAAATAACAACTCATCCATACAAACAGCATAATAGGAAGATGTGAGAAAACACAGTTGCAGAGCTACAGAGAGTTCATAAGTCAGTAAGAGAGTGATACAACTATAAACTAAACTAGTGTGTAGTACAGAGGCAAGCTGCTAAGGTAGTGGGTTTGAGTAAACAAAATACAAAAACGATCCTTAAACTGCTGTAAAAGAGTAAAAAAACAAAACACACTAAACCACATTCATTAAATTATCATTTTCACTAACAGAATACCTTTCATCAAAATCTAAGGTTGCAGAACTTACTTCAATAAATTGTGGCTAAAACACTGCTCTCTGCATGTATGCATCTCTTCCTGCTCTGTAAGGAATTGACAGTGGAACATTCCACTGCAATTGGAGGGGAAGTACTGAACTCTCTTTTTCACTGGAAAAGCTGGCAGCTGCACAGGGCAGCAACAAAATAAATGAAAGTAGTTTTTTTCCATTTTTTTTGTTTTGTTTTAGAAGATTTAACATCCAGCCCTAACCCTAAGTTCACCTGATTGATGCCTCTCACTGGATTGGGTCAGCCCAAAGAGGCCTGCCTCAAATAAGCACTTATGAGCCATGCAATGATCTTAACCACTTTCATCCAGTAGGTGGCACAGCATGTTGTGTAATGTCGGGCAGACCTGCTTGGGCCTCTCCATTGCACAACATGTAGCTGTGGAAAAAAAATGCTGGAAAAATAAAATTCCTTTTTTTTATTTTATTTTTTTAAAGCCAATAAAAAAAAAATATATATTTTTGCCCATATGAGAGGTGAAGCCCTGCCTCACCTGCCTCTAGTGACTGCACAGGGTAATATAGATAACATTGTCATCTCTCCCATAAAGTTGGGGCTGACACTGCACTAATTAGCTAAAATCCAAGTCAATAGATGATAAAAAGTCATGTGATCAGGGGTCTGTCAGAAGATGCTTAGATACTAGGTAATCACAGAGGTAAAAATGATATTAATATAACTGTGTTGGTTGTGCAAAACTGGGGAATGGGTAATAAAGGAATTATCTATCTTTTTATACATTTACTCTTATTTTTTGAGTTGACTGTCCCTTTACGCCATTCTTATACATGATCTCACATTGAAAAGGACATATCTATTCAATTGGTTTTCTTTATAAGACTCCATTGCAAAACTTTTTTTTTTATTACAACAGATCTCTGTGAACTGAATGATATTAAATGTAGCATTATTTAGACTGCTAAGTGTACTATCTCCATGTCATGGAAGGAATCACATATTAAGTTACTCAACATTTATATAACTCTGGATTGTCTAGCCAATTGGGATAATAAAAATAATGGTATATGCTCTAGATGTCAATATCCTAAAGCAGACATAATACATTGCTTTTGGAGATGCCCAAAAATTCAGAGAATGTTGAATAGGGTGAATTTTTGGGTCAACACATTTCTTAAAGTTAAAATTTCTCTCACCCAGTTTCATATTTTTCTTTGTATATAAAAATATCACTGGTTGCAAAATGGGAGATCAATTAATACATCTATTCCGGCAGGCCATAATCTGATTTTTAAAGACCTGGGGATCTAAATAGTTTCCCCAGTATAGCTGAATTTAACAAATTCATAGATAACTTGTATTCAAACAATTTTGAATTAAAGAGACAGTGTACACCAAGTTTCCTGTACCTGCATATAATGGACATAATTATAAAGAAGAATATGCACAGATACTGATCTAAAAAAAAACACCTTTTTTTTTAAATTTTCTTCTTACTTCCAGAGCTCCCAGTTTAGCTCTGTTGATGAGGTTAGGCTGGGACACCCACTTAAATGGGCTGGGAAATCAAGACAATGTTATTGCAAAATAAGCAAAACTATACACTGTTACAAAAACATTCCCAGATGGGCTCTATAAATAGATCATCTACAAAACAGTTATGCAAAGAAAAATCTAGTATACAATGTCTCTTTTTAAATATATTCTCGGATAAAGGTTTGTTTTTTCTTCTAAAAATGGATTGATGTTATTAAATTGATGCCCAAATAAACTCAAGCTCTGGTTCTACATCCCTTTTTGGGCTCAGGGTCCTTAGACAGGAGATGGATATAGGGGCAACCTGCCCCCAATTTGGGCACAAATGCTTTCCTTATGTTAGTAAATTGTTTGTTTTTTACACGCTTTCATGTGTTTTTTTTATAAACATTATGATACAATGTGATTTATTGTAATAATGTGGTATCCCTTGTTATTCTTCCTCTTCTTGTTTATGGTGTTATATAATACAAAGACAATCAATTAATTTTTGGGAAGAACGTGTCAGGTTAGTGCAGTTTAGTACGTTTTCTTTGTTAGTTTGTTCTTTTTAGTATATTTTTGTTGTGTGAAAACTCTCAAAAGTGTGTGTATAATCTTTATAAATGATTATTTCCCTTATTTACTAAAGAAGCTGGAAGAAGTTACTTTAACAGAACTTATGATGTACTGTTTGATTATGAATGTTGCCCAATCTTTGATTTTGTGTGTTGTTTTTTTAAAAGTGAAAGTAAATCCTAGTGCTCTACAAACGCTTGAATTTACTATTGAAACAAATAAAGGGGACTTTCATTCATGAAGTATAAGATACTTCATGTAGACAGCTCCTTTATTTGATTCAATCGATCGCCGTTTTTACCTTGTACAGCAGCCCACGGCAAAAAATTGTGACAAAATGTGACATTTTCACCTCTTAGCCAATAGCCGTGCAGTAAATCCGGCTTGGTGCCCATGGGAGGCGGATTTACCGCACGGCTATTGGCTAAGAGGTGAAAATGTCACCTCTTAGCCAAAAAATTTTATATGCTGTGGGCTGCTGTACAAGGTAAAAACGGTGATCGATTGAATCAAATAAAGGAGCACTCTACATGAAGGACTCGATGATTGAAAGCTCTCTGGGCTGGCGTGATTATTAAAGAATGCTCGCCAGTCCTTCTATTTCCCTTGTGAAATGATCTAAAGCCATTTTTTACCCTGAAAACAGGGTGTCTCGCTAAGGGGCGTATACTGCATTTTCATATGAAATGTGCACAACAAAATTCGTATTTTAAACATTATACAAAACAAATATTTGAATCATTCACACAAAAATAAGCAGGGAAAAATTGTATTGTTAAGGTGCATCAAAAATCGTAACAAAATTCTTCACCAAAAATCGTATGTTAACAAAAACTTAAAATTAGTATCTAATTTACACAGGAATAAATCAAATTAAATATTCACAGCATAAATTGTAATTGTAGTACACTGAATGTGCAAAAATCAAACAGAAATTTGAATTTATAAATACAAAATGTAAAGCGTAATTGTTGTTTTTTTGTAAAATGGGCTGAACATGGGTGTTCCATGGGCGTATATGAAAATGTCTCACTAATCCCAGCGTAATTCTATAAAGATTTTCGCACTGCAGATATCACAGTTTTTTCTCGCCAACTAAAAGGTGGCGAGCTTTTGTCAAAACAATATGAACACTTATAACCCCAATAGAAAAACAAATGCATACGAACATATAGGCGAATGTAAGATGCTATAAGCAGAAAGCAGCGTAATGTGAGTTATATTGGCTGCAGGATTTTAATTTTAAAGTGCTCCCCCTGCTCTCTGCTAACTTCGCACTAAGGAGTGAAGTTTCCCTATCCAGCGAGCTCCATTACTTTTAATAGGAGCCATCTCGCAACTCGCAGGGACTGCCCCTTTTTTACGATCATTGCACCGGGGCAGCCCGGCGAGTGTCAGCGAGAAAAATAAGGTTTGAGCTGGCGAACAATATATCATCGAGCCCGAAGTATCTTATACTTCATGAATTAAAGTCCCCTTTATTTGTTTCAATAGTAAATCCTAGCGTTTGTAAAACGCTAGGATTTACTTTAGCTTTAATGCTGCCCTACGTGGCTTGTCAACATACTACTGAATGTCTGTACACATTGTTGTTTATGAATAAACTTAAAAAAAAATCCTCATTTCATTACAGATAGGAATAGTTTGGCTCATGGTGAGTGTGGAATTCTGTAGGTTTATCACTGCCCTAGTCTAAGAGATATCATCCCTCTACCAATTTATCATGTTTGTTTCACATTAGTGCTGTGTGATATACTGCGGATGTGGTTTTAAACCGCGATTAAACACCGCAATTTAAAATCCGCAAGAGTCTGTGTTTTTTTAGAATTTTTTTATTTTATTATTTCTTGCGGTTCTCACACCCGCCCACCCCTCCTTCATCTGCCTGTGCAGCTATGTTCTACTTTTGACAGTTTTAAATCAGAGCGTTGCCGCGGGTTACCATGGCAACGTTCGGAAACATTTCCTGCTGAGCGGGAAAGAAGGAACTGCCTGAGTGAAGTATTGTACAGTATCAGTACAAGCAGGAAATCTGCCATCTACAATGGTTGCAGGTTTATTTGTGAGTGGTCTCATATTTAGGCAGAAATGTTTCCAACTATAGAAAAATCAATTTTGAACAGGTAAGAAATAATTGCATTAGTTTTCTATTTATATTCTAAGCAGTGGGCACTGAATTAAAAATGCAATAGTTGCATGAGCGTATCAGGGTAGTTTAAAATAGGGACTGATTTAATGTGTTTGTATTCAGACATTCTGCCATAATTTAGTTGCAATGAACTGAATTCCTATCATGTATAGGCCCTCAAAAGCATATTTGAACAGCTATTTCTTAGTCACTTTTTATTACATTTGTTAAATAAGGTAAAAGGAAATAACCATTTAATCCCAAAATTGGAAGAATATGCACATTGTCCGGAAAGAACCCCATCAAATGGACTTTAAAGGAAAAGCTTCCATGCCTATGAGAAAACACTATATAAAAGGGATTTTTTTTAGGTTAAATTATAGCTGATTATTTTGAAACTAACAGGAAGCACATGTTTGTGCACAACTAGTCTGTGCGAAAGTAACGCTGGCTGATAAAACTGCCACAGCTCCATTAGTAGCCACGGATGTGCTCCACAGGCATAAAGTTAAAAGTTTTTTGTTTTTTTTGGTGTTTTTTTCAGTACAGGAAAATTCTTAAAAAAACAATTTAACAAAGTTCTATTTTAGATGCGACAGAGGTAATAAGAATGGATTTAATTACCTTTTATTAGACTGCAAAACAAAGTGTCCCTGATAATTGAGTTGAGTGTAGATAGATGATCAGTCATCATAGTATGAGCAATTAAGTGAGCAGTACCAGTGTCCAATAACTTTTTAAAGTGTTTTTTTTTAATTAACTTCTGTGATGCATAGCATATTTGATTCCCTTGCATTCCCTGATAATTGAGTTAGTGATCATCAATCATCATAGAGTGTATTTGCCATTGAGAAATATGTACATTAAGATTCTGTAGTGTTAAATACATTTTTAACTTAAAAATTAAGGTGTTTTAGTCATTTTTAATAAAATCGCAAGTTGAATCGCAAACAGTGTATTTTTTGGGTCAAAAACCGCAATTTTATAGTTTTTTCAAAATCGCACTGCCCTATTTCACATATATGTTTCAGTCGAGCATTTTCTAATTACAACTGTTTCATCTCTACTTCAGGTCTGATGTTGTACTGATCGATTTAAAAGAACTTGCACATTTTAATTGGAAACACAGAGTGGTTAAAAGTACAAAAAGTGATAGAGGGTTTTGAGTACATGGAGAGGGCTGCAGTAAAACTATAGAGCACTGTTTCTCAACAGCAGTACTCGAGTACCCACAACAGGCCAGGTTTTCATTATAGCTGAACCAGTGCACAGGTGAAATAATCAGCTGATGGATGAGAGCAGGTTGGTTACTGATCAGCTGATTACTTCACCTGTGCACTGGTTCAGCTATAATGAAAACCTGGCCTGTTTGGGGTCCTTGAGGACCGCGGTTGGAAAACACTGCTATAGAGGGGGCAGAAGTCAAAGGAGCAGGTTGTATGACAGTAGCCAGAAAGCAGATGGGAGGGGAAGCTTCATAAACACATTTAAAGGGACAGTAAACATTTTGGGAATGTGTAAAGGGATATGAAAGAACATTTTTTTCTTTCATGACTCAGATAAAGCGTATAATTTTAAACAGCTTTCAAAGTTACATTTTTTAATTAAATTAGCTTCATTCCCTTGTTATACTCTGTTGAAGGAGCAGCAATGCAGTACTAGGAGCTAGCTGAATACATCGGGTGAGCCAATGACAAGATGCATATATGTTCCCCCACCAATCAGCACCTAGCTCCCAATAGTGCACTGCTGCTCCTGAGCCTATCTCTGGATTTGCACATATTTTTGTGTGTTGCACTATAAGAATAAATCAGGCTCTGTAAAACGATGAATGCCGCTACCCATGGCCATATTCGGCCTTCGTTTATGAACAACGCTTATCAAGAAAGGATACAAAGAGAATGAAGCAAATTAGATCATAGAAGTAAATTGGAAAGTTGTTTAAAACTGTATGCTCTATCTGACTCATGAAAGAATAATTTTGGGTTTCATGTCCCTTTATGTGTGGTAGAAAAAAGCAATGTAATTTCATTATTTATTAAGTCTTTTGCATAATTTAACTCTGGAAATTTGTCAGCTTTTAGTTTTTATAATGTAATGCAGTGTTTCTCAACCGCTGTCCTCAAGTACCCCAAACAGGCCAGGTTTTCATTATTTATTTACAATTCCAACATAGAGCTGGACAGGATACATACAACAGCACTCATCCCTTCAATTGTGGAGAAGTGTTGAGATGAATTGTTAAGAAATAAAAATATTCTTTATTGGTATAATAATTAAAATGGGTGAGACGACACAATTAAAAACTCAGTGGTTGCTATGTCATGGAGACCAGTGCTAAATACCCGATAGGCTACAGGTAGTGACAATCTCAATATATGAGAATGAATTTGTGGTGTAATGTATACATAACAGGTTGGATTTACCATAAATCGGCTGTGGCTATTATCCAGATACTATACCACTCTTAATATATAGGTGCTGTGAATAGGTGTCATTCATAAATCCATATAGAGGCCACAGGTTATCTACAAAAGAACCAGTGTTGTCTCATTAGCAAGATAAAATATAAAACTCTGATGAATATTCAGGTATAGTTAGGAGTCAATATGTATGTATATACTGCAAATAATCAGTTTACAGGCCACCCCTAGTATATCCTAGTTATGTCAAGGTTATTAATTGGTCCCACACTGGGATACGTGTATAGGCCTTTAAACATAAACTAAGATATTTAAATATATATCCGAAGGATAAAGGATGGAATATATGTGCACGGCTGCTATGTAAATGTGTACTTGATAATCTCTAATATATGAGTTGTCTGACACTGTGTGTGTGGATAACAGCGTTACTAGTACACAAGTGATATGCAGTTATTTAAAAAGACTACCTATCTGTAGATTACCTACTTACTAAGTTCATTAAAAAAAAAGAGTTTGGACACACCCTGGAGGAAGAGGAGGAGACTGTGCACAGGTTGCACCTGTGCATTAGTGCACCTGAGCACCTGTACAGACACCACTCCCCTGCAGTTACACCTTGGTGGTTTGTAGCGCTTGGATCCTTCGTGCTAGAAGGAAATTCTGCAGCTGGTTAAAGCTAACACACCAGCTACCCTCCACAGCGTAAACTGATATCATACGCTTAAGATAAAAGACCTTTCTCTGGAGAGACTAATAACCCATTTGAGCATTTTACTGGGTAAACTTACCATAATGAAAGAATAATACCCTGGCTAGCAGCACAAGTGAAGCGCTGATTTTTTTTCTCTTATAAATCTTGATGGAGGAAATGCCGGGCTAACCAGACTTAGCAATCCGCAGCATATCAGCACTAAGAAGCAGCCTGCCTTGAATTATTCCCCCTTGCTAAACTGAAGCGCGGACCCCCACAACAACTTACCGGCACCTGAACTGCCTCTGGGGCAATCAAGCCCGCTCCCACCCACCGGTGCTGCGTGTGGTGAGCGGACGGATCATTGAGCTCAGCGTGGAGGATAGTGAACCTGGTTTCATTTCCTCCTCTCCACCCCCGGAACTGCGCGGAGGGATTCAGAGACGGAGGCACTCAGCATACCGGGACCTACTGAGACCAGCTGGAATGACACACCGCTAAGCCCGGTAAGCGTCTAAAGATTGCAAAGAGTCTGAAAGGTTGGGATCCAGATCAAACTTTCTTTTTTTTGCTCCATACCCAACTTCAATTTGAAGCACAAGGAACATATTGGGGTAAGGGGGAATAATCTGTGTTTTTTACCTGATATATATTTGGCAGAACTCTGCTCTCTGGCTTATGCTAAAGTTAAAATATAAAAGGCATTTAACTGAAATTGACTTTTCTATCCTACAAGTTTTGCTGCTTAAAAAAGGAAAAAAAAATAAAAAAAACCTGCTTAAGAAGTTAAAATCAAGCTACTACGAGAACAACTTCCCCCTTTATGAATAAAAGGCATATCAAGGAAGTAAAATTACCTACAGAAGCTATAAGAACTCTTTTTTTATCTTTGCCTTGATAACGGACTAAAGTATGCTTAAAAGCTAGATTCATATGTAACTGGCACAAGAACTACCTCTGCATTTATTATTCTCAGTAAGAACTAATAACTGGGCTTTATAAAAAAGGGGAAAAAAAGGGGAAAGTGTTGCAGCAAGGCTTTCTGGCCTATAGGAACTTAGATTATTTTTTAAACGAAATCAGGAACTGGGAATTACTTAAACATCTAAAAATTAAGTATCTGTGCAGCCATTTTTTTCTATCTTTATAACATAATATATTTTCTACTTGTTGGCAAACATAGAACCCATTCTTTCCAGTGAGCTTGTTAACCTCACTAAAAAGGGAATTTGTATTACTCTTTAGAAAAAATATCAGAATTTGCTACAACTTATAATAACTGTATAGTTTGAATGGCTTATCCCTGTTATTGTAGTCATTACATTTCTTTGCTAGATATTTAAAGGAAAAACTATAGAGGTGAGATTTATAGGGGTGATATACAATTTACAAATAGTCTGTATTTCAACTTTGTCACGGAAAATAACTACCATATATACAGGACATGTTATATGTTGGCATTTATAACTTGTACTAATTAAGAGCCTAAAGGGCCAAACCTGTCACACTATAAACTATAGCACCTGTAAGAATACTGATACAATAGTTACTCAAAAAATTAAGATCTTTCTGCAGAGGCTGTAATATCTCTTAAAGAATAGATCTATATTAAGCATACAAAGCTGAAATTTAGTATTCCAAAATCGTATAAGCAATTAGAAAAGGCTTCTACATGAGCCCTCTGTCTTTTTCTTTGGAGCTAGTGAACTGGCTGTGCTAATTAATAGCTCATGGTTTAATGAGAATCTTTCTTTTCTTTAACACAGTAGTCTCTATTTACATTCCCTGCCAATTCTGGTCTAAACTCACATAAGAACATATTAATCACTCTTTTTCTTTTTTTATCCCCACACTCACTCCCAGCACTTTGTTTTCACTCTCAGCACCTCCTTTTTTTTTTTTTTTTTTTTTTTTCCTTCACATGCACACACATTGATTGAACCCTTTTGCTTTTCTCTCTCTTTCTGAATATATGGACAAATATATCACTTCCTCCACTTGCACTCCCAAGACTAATCCAGGTATGGCAGCAAAATCAAAGGAGCGCAGAACAAAAAAAACCATAGAGACCCCTGTAGCACCACACGACTCTATTGCTCAAACACAGAGCATAAGCTCCATAGAATCTCAAAGCACACAATCTTTAGTCTCCAGTATCCTAGAGGCCATATCACCTAAATTTGATTCCCTAAAATATGAAATAAAGCAGGATATCGCATCACTAACAACAGAAGTGAAACAGTTCGCTGGTAGACTACAAGAAATAGAACAGAGAATTTCTGATCTTGAGGATAAGACAAATATTCAGACCCCAAAAATTGAGGGAAACCAAAAGTTAATAAATAAACTCCAAGCTAAAATAGATGATCTTGAGAATAGGGCAAGGAGGAATAATTTAAGAATTATAGGGTATCCAGAATCTGTACAGCAAGAAGATCTAATGAAATTCATGACACTAACACTCCCTCAATTGTTGAACATTCCCCCACCACCCACGCCTTTTCTGATAGAGAGAGTTCACAGATTGGGGAGATCAACAAATGTCTCTAAACCAAGACCAATTATCGCAAAATTCTTAAATTATCATGATAAATTGCTGTTTATGCAATATTACCGAAAAAAGCAGCCCTTGGTCTATGATGGCTCAAAGATATTGTTATTTCAAGATTTCTCTATGGAGATATCTTCTAAGAGAAAGGAGCTCTCCCCAGTCTGTGGAAAAACGCTAAAGGTCGGCTGGCAAGCCACAGTTATCTATCCTGCTAGGCTAAAGGTAACTGTAGAAGGTCAAACATTTTTTTTTCAAACAGTAGCCGAGGCAGAGAAAAAATTAGCAGAGCATGGGTTCTAACCAACGCTTAGATAAATTTTTTCTATGTTTTTCTTTCTCCCATACCATCAATAAATTCTTATATATCTATACCATGATATTAATAATAGATAAACTTTCTGTAATTCCAGAGCTGAGGGAGACCTTTATTTCTTTCCCCTTTTTTCCCTTTCTTTTTTTTTTTCTTTGTTTTTGTTTTTGTCGCACATCTGCTACTTACACTAATAAATATATACTAGATGGGTAAAAATCTTAGACTCACAACATGGAACATAGGGGGAATTACATCCCCTATTAAACGAAAAATGATTCTATCACACCTACAAAGGATTAATACATAAATAGCATTAATTCAAGAGACACATTTAAATCTAGAGGAATCCATGAAACCTAAATCGACATGGGTGTCATAAGTAATCTGCGCTCCGACCTCCAATAGAAAAAACGGGGTAGCTATTTTACTAGGAAAAAAATTAGTATATGACAAATTACTCACAATAGTAGACTTAGAAAGCAGATATTTAATACTAAAATTGAAAATAGCAGGATCTATATACACAATATGCAATTTATATGCCCCAACACAATTAAACCAGAATTCTGGGACTCCCTCCAATCTCAACTACTTCAAGTAGCAGAAGGTTATGTAATAGTTGCAGGTGATTTTATTTTTTTATTTATTTTTTTTAAATATTTTTTTATTATATAAATAGGTTATCACAACTCTTTCACACGTTACAAGTATCGAGTAAACACAAAAATCACAAAAATGGTATCTCGTATTACATTGAAATGACATAGATATTGCATAATATAACCAGGTTTTTACCTCCATTCCTAGTAGATCTAGAGATCAAATTATACCTGAGTGGGAGGTGAAATAAGGAGTGAGTAGGAGCGTTTACAGGTTAGGAGAGTCGTTGTCAGTTGGTAGGTTTAAGGTTTTGGCGTCTATTTTTTTATTCCGCCTTTTGATCTGCTTTATAAAAGCGGAATTACGCTAGTAGTCGGTTGCTATGTGGATATTGCCTGTATAAGCAGCTGAGCGGATACAAGGGGCCAACAAGGGCCACCGCTCCAAGAGGGTGAAATCAAGATTCAGTCATCTTTGCGCTGTTGCGGGCTGAAGTACCCCCTTTGAGGGGGGAGAGGATATTAGATAAGGAGGGGGGGGGAGCTCATTGAGTGGAGGGGGGGGTGGGGGGGGAGAAGGGTGGACAGACCGTCCTGGACCCGTATCGGGGGCCAGTAACACTAGGGGGCAGGGAGTCCTAGGATTTAGCTCTGAGGCTCTGCAGGTAAGCTTCCCAGGGTTCCCATACAAGACAAAAAGTTTCCGACTTGCGCCGGATTCTGTAGACTAAGTCTTCCATGGACTTGACATAGTTCAGGTATTCCATTACACTCTGCCATTTTGGAGGGTGCACTTTCTTCCAGTTCCTGGCAATTGCCATTTTAACTGAGGTGAGTATATATATAAGAAGGGTTCTCTGGTGCGGAGGCACTTTCTCTAAGCCCAAGTGGAGAAGGGCTATTCCGGGGTCCTTTATCTCTGGAAGACCTATCAAGCAACAAATCTTACTGGTCTTACCCCAGAGCGCCTTTAGGTTGGGACAAGTCCACCAGGTGTGTAGTGGGGTTCCAATGCCACCACAGTTTCTCCAGCAGGAAGGGGAGTGATTAGGGTAGAGGGTCTGCAGTCTGGTTGGGACCAGATGCCACCTGGTGAGCATTTTAAAGTAGAGCTCGTACATCGTGGTGCAATGTAAGGCCGCCTTGGTCTTGGCGATGGCCAATGTCCATTTCTTGGGGGAGTATACCGTTTGTAATTCTGTCTCCCAGGAGAGCATGTGTCTCGTCTTAGGAATTGTGGGGGGAACCAGTAGGCATCGATAGTGTGCCGTGAGGGGTTTATAGGTCTGGAGACCCGTTTTCCATCGAGCTTCCCAAGCCGTAAGAGGCCGTGGGGCATCTCTCAGGAACCCCCAGGCTTTTAGTAGGGATCTTAATCTTAGAAGTTCAAATGCCAATTGCCTCGGGACCTCAGAGTTTGCCACTATCTCGAGTTGCAGGTGATTTTAATATGGCACCCCGGTGTCCCCTCGATAGACTGAGAAGAGGTACTGCGCAAAAAAAAACTAAAAAAAGATAACTTGGAAGCAAACATTTTTAACACTATCTTTTAAAATCTAGCCGTCAGAGATATCTGGCGGGTCCAAAACCCGGATTTAAAAAATTATACATGTTATTCAAAGGCATTTAAATCATTATCCAGAATTGATCTTATTCTAGTAAATGATAGCCTATATCAAAGAGGAGCCAGAGCCACCATTTCGGAAATTTGTATCTCAGATCACGCCCCTGTGATGCTAGATATCCCAGTAAATAATCTATCTGCAAGAAGAGCACGTTTTTTCTATCCAAAATATTTAAATAACGATCCGAAATTCAGTAATTGGCTAAAAAATAAACTGGAAGAATTTTTTCAGTTTAATATTGGATCAGTATCTAACTTCTCAGTTGTCTGGGAGACAGCGAAAGCGGTACTAAGGGGAGAAATCATCGCCTATATGGCGAGGGGCAAACGTAATTCTCGATTAAAGGAAAAGCAACTAACAGCAGCAGTAAGTAATGCTTATAACAGATATTTAAATTTTCAATCAGAAGAAAACTGGACTAGATATTCCAAATTGAAAAAAGAATGGGATTCCTTCCTAACAGCCTCAACAATTCGATCAGAACTAAAATATCAAGCGAACTTATATAAATATGGAAATAAATCAGGTAAGCTGCTATCTAAACTAGTAAAAAACTTTAAACAATCACCAACAATAGAATCAATACAGATCAAGGATAGTTATTTGAATGCCCCAGAAGACATATTGGAATCTTTTTACCAACATTATAAAATAATTTATTCATCTACACCTATGGATAAGTCGGCTAAGGATGTGTTCTGGAAAGACTTAAAGATCACGAAATTCAAATCTGAGTTCAGCCAGAAACTAAATGGGCCCATTTCTGAGCTCGAAGTCTCAAAAGCTATCCAATCACTAAAACTTGAGAAAGCTCCAGGTCCGGACGCAATGCCTAATGATTTTTTATAAAATCATGGCACCTACCTTAATTCCCCATTTAACTAAACTTTTTAACCAATATTTCTCAGGCGAGGTCCAAATACATTTTTAGAATCTAATACTATCTTTCTACTTAAACCTGGGAAAGATCCAGCGAACAGGGACTCATATAGACCAATAGCATTGTTAAACTCCGATTATAAGATATTCATGTCAATTTTAGCAGCAAGATTACAAGAGGGGATAGCAGATGTCATTCATAAAGACCAAGTGGGCTTTATTCGCAACCGTAGTTCAGCAGCAAAAATTAGGCAACTACTTCTAATTATTGACTACTTTAAGAATGTCGAAGAGAGTACATTGAAAGAACAGTCTGATGCCGCAATATTAGCGGTAGACGCTGAAAAGGCATTTGATCGTGTTAATCATGAGTTCTTATTAGATGCCGTACAACGCTTTGGAATTGATAACAAATTTTATAAACTGGTGGAAAATATATGTTTACACTCATCCACGAGTCTAGTTATTAATGGGCATGTATCAGATATAATTAGAATGGAAAGAGGAACCCGTCACGGATGTCCTCTTTCACCTCTATTATTCGACCTAGCAATTGAACCACTTGCAATGAAAGTTAGACATCAGATTGAGGGAATAAAAATTCATAAAAAAGAGGTGAAGGTCTCTCTATATGCAGATGACCTGCTACTATACATCTCAAACACATCTTTAAATATTCCCAAATTTAATAAAATAGTAGATTTATATGGTCGATGTTCAGGATATAAAATAAACAACATAAAGTCTGAACTATTATGGCTGAGGGAAATGAAAGATTCCTGTACAAATCATCCTTACAAACTAGTTAGAAGTTCCTTCAGGTATCTAGGAATCATAATATCAGACAATCCCCAAGATTGGTACTCTCTAAATATATCTCCTATATTAAAACAAGCTCTGAGCTACATGAAGAATTGGCAACATCTGCCACTCTCCATCTCAGGGCGAATAGCTCTTTACAAAATGACTATCCTACCCAAGATCCTTTACGTCTTGCAGAACCTTCCTGTTCTGATTAAAATATATGATATAAAGAAATTCAATTCTACTCTTAGAAGTTTTATATGGTATTCGAAAAAACCTAGAATTTCACTTCAAAAACTAGCCTTCCCTAAACAATATGCTGGACTGGCACTCTCTGATCTGCATTCCTATAATCTTGTTTTTCTAGGTCGTATAGCTTCTGACTGGATAGCAGAAGCAGATTATTTCACAGACAATGATCTTGAGGCAAATATAATATTCCCACTAATTCCATTATGTTTGCTGCACTTGTCTTATAATTCTATTCCTAAACAAGTAAAGAAGTTTAAAACAATCTCTATAATCATTAAGGCGTGGAAAAAGATTGGAGCAAAAGTTGGAATCAACACAGATATACCTAAACATCAAACTCTTATTGGTAATCCAGAATTCCAAGAAGGAACTTCTTCATCGATTCTGATGAAATGGAAGAGGCAGGGAATATACTATGCATGGCAAGTGGTTAATTTTGAGACAGGGAACATTAAATCCTTTGAAGACTTAAAACAAGAATATAGCTTGGACAATCATGACTTTTTTACATATCTGCAAGTTAGACACTACGTAACAAAATTAATTCATAAGTTCCCGTGGAACTGGACATGGGGTAGGTTAGGGAATTGGCCAGTTCTGATTAGAGCCGGACTAACCTCTATTTCTCCGTGGTATACATATATGGTAGGGTTTAAGGGTGAAGAGTGCGTCAAACAAATAGCTCAAAAATGGACAAACCTCTTTATGACTAATATTGATCATAAGAAGCAGGTTTCACGTTCTATAGTTTTACTTTTTGAGACCACAATAGCTGAGACTTGGAGGGAATCCCATGTGAAACTCATACACTTAACATACTATTCCCCAGATAAAGGTTATAAATGGCATAATACAAACTTTAATAGCTGTCCTAAATGTAGATTACCAGCGGCCGACATAATTCATGTTTTATGGTCTTGCCCCAAACTGCAACAACTCTGGCTTAAAATAGAATTTTGGATAGAAAAAGTCTTAAAAAATAACTCCCCTAAAGCTTACAGGCATAGATATAATCTTCTTGAAAGATAAGAGCCCAACTTTAAAAGAAGTAAGAATAATAAATCTAATCATCTTGGCAGCTAGAAATGTGTTATTTAAGGACTGGAAGCACAATATTATACCATCAATAACAGAGATTAAAAACTATCTTAGGAAACAATGTATAGTCGAACAACTAGCAACGAACTTGAACTCGGAGCAAGAAATAACTAGTTTTTTTCGAAAGTGGTCAAGATTTATTAGGATATTCCCCCCTAGCGAGATTGATACTTTAATCTATCCATTTCGGAATACCGAAATTGTGTTACTAGACATATGGTAACTCAACTTATCTTATATGAACAACAAACAGCCCTTTCTATTTTTTTTTTTTTTCTTCTCCCTCCCTTCCCTCTCAGCTCTAGACACAATTTGATACATTCAAAAGTAAAAGGAGAAAAAGAAAAAGAGAAAAGGGAAAGCAAACAATCTAACACAAGAAATAGATAAATTAATCCATTTTCAGGAATATGATCTCTCTGGTCTATTTTTGTTATTTTAAAAGGAAAATTCAGCAGACTTATATCTAGTCAGATTGAACTAAGTAGTAACTCATATCAACGGTTCAAGTTTAGGAATCATTTTTTTTTTGTCTTTTTTGTTGATTTATCGAATTGATGTATTTGATATGAAATTAATATCTTATCATATGTTATCTTTTTAGAAGAATGTTATGTTATGAACTCTTTGTTACTATGAAATCTAATGTTATCTCTGCTGATAATAAATAAAAGATGTAAAATAAAATGACATGCTCTATATGGATCTTGAAATAAAAATG